>NC_069506.1:280412756-280500256 GCF_027579735.1 Bombina bombina | reverse complement strand
AGAAGAAGCAGGTCATATAACCTCAAATGCAAAAATAAAATCAGAGAAACCATATACAGTGACCATTATTCATGTGTCCTTCCTTCTCATCAAGATATGTAGAGGGCATCCCTTGTATAAGCAAAGCAGGTTCAGTGTAAGATTTCCATTTAGTGGGTCCCTCACTGAGCTTGCAGACCTTATGGGTTTTGCTTAAAGGGACACTCAAGTCAAAGTTAAACTTTCATGATTCAGATAGAGCAGCGATTTTAAACAACTTTCCAATTTACTTCCATTAACAAAATGTGCACAGTCTTTTTATATTTACACTTTTTGAGTCACCAGCTTCTCCTGAGCATGTGCAAGAATTCACAGAACATACATATATGCATTTGTGATTGGCTAATGGCTGTCACATGATAAAGGAGGAGGGGAAACAGACATAACTTTGAAATGTGTAAAAAAAAAAATAACTCATCACTTGAAGTTCAGACTTGGGGGTAGATTTATTAAATGCTGGGCAGACATGATTCACTGAAACGAATCATGTCCGCCTGGCATCGCTAAATGCTGACAGCATACGCTGTCGGCATTTATCATTGCACAAGCATTTCACATCAGCTAAACACAGAGTAATTCAGTGGATATAAATATATTTGGATACAAGCTTTTTTTCACTTTTTTGGTATTTCACAATCACTACAACATCTTTTTGGATTTAAGACACAGAGATATTTTATACATTTTTACATTTTGATTTTTAATTTTAAATTTGATATTTTGAAATTTTTCTTATCACTTTTTTTATATCTAGATATATATTTTTATTCATCACATATTTTCAACAATCACTTATTTTTCACTTTTTTCTTCCAAGGTGATACACTAAATAAGGGACTAGAGCAGTGCTTTCCAAACTGTGTGTCGGGACACACTAGTGTGTCGGCAGCAGTGTGTAGGTGTGTCCCTGCTTCAGCACAAATTAAAAAAAAATATATATTTTTTTGGTTTCTGACTTTCCGCCTGCCTGCTACGTATATCATATGGTTGACATGTGATTGATACCTAGGGGGTCACAGATCATCTTAACCTATTGGCGCAGCTTAGTGGGAACTGAAACTATTCCCATTGGCACATTGGCTCCTGACTGCACGTGTAGTCTCCTTAAATGGCTTGTGACTGCATGTGTAGCCAGTGAGTGGGACAGCAGTGTGTTTGCAGCCCGGGCAGTAGTCAGTCGGACTCACCGAGCTCTGAGGGCAGCAGCTTAAACGCTGAGCTGAAGTCAGTAGGGGTTTTTTTTGCAACTAGCTCCCAGTAGTGCATTGCTGCTCCTGCTCTTGATATATGGATAGGAAGGGGAAGCTTAAAAATGCTTGATGATGAAATGCGAGTGTTTTTATCTAACATTCCACCAAATATTCAGAAATTGTGTTCATCCCATCAACCTCATACATCCCATTAAAATAGTAAGTAGCTATTGGTGTTATTAAACTTGTTTTTTAATTCTTGCACATACATACTGTTACTTGTAAATACATGTAGTTATTATTATCATTTATGTATGTGTCCGTATCTCTTAAAACAAGTTAGTTTAACCTCCTGTTTGCCAGTACAACTGAATTACTGTGTCACGAAATGATGTAGGTCTAAAAAGTGTGTCACCAACATGAAAAGTTTGGAAAGCTCTGGACTAGAGACTCTTCTAACTAACTCAATCACCCTAACCGGTTGGTGACATTGCAAAGTCAGACCTGTGATTTGATTAGAATATTTATGTCAACATATTGTGTTTTTATTACGATGGTCGATTGCTATTCATTTTAAACTGTATTCTTTTTTTGATACATGGATCCATGTTTTATAACTATATTGTTTAATTTTATATTTCATATTACCAATAAATTTGTATAACTAACAAATTTGTTCAACATTTTAACATTGCATAGTTAATACATATGTATAATTGTTCAGGTTAGACAGTTAGGCCTATTCGCCACTGCCTAGACCCACTTCCCATAGCCTCTAGTTAGGCGCTTTTTGAAATCCAACTACTATATTTACCACTTTTAGGGGCAGCTAGGTACCCCATTATCGAAAAGCTTTTTGGGATTATTATGAGCGCTGTGAGATACGATTAAAACAAATTTATCAGTTTAATCCCAGTGTCGGCTGCTGATGACCAAGAATACCACCATATACAGACTATAAAGTGAGCCTTCAGCATTAGAGAACAGTATAATAATTACTGACATGCTCACACTAGAAATAAAACATTATTCATAACTGGTACAAATCTCTGAAGAGCTGGAACAAACTGATTGAGATGCGCCTTCCTTCTCAAGTGCGTCTTTACTGCAGATATTTTATGTTTTGCATTTTCCCTTCACGCTTTGAGAGCTTCTAATACAGAATGTAACTATTTTCTCTTTTATAAAAGGCTATTCCTTGAGCTGTGCCAAGTCATTTCCATGCCCCTAAATTGCTTTCCATTCTCACAAATGTGTATCCTAAGGCCAATGGCTGCAAGTGGCCCCGGCACACAGCCTCATCTGGGCCCAATTCTTGCCGTTACCTTCTTATAATATGTTTCTTTTGATCATGTTGGTTTTGGAAATTAAAGTGGAACTTTGGAAAAAAAACACAGAAGGGGTAAGATGTAAGTGCACAGATTTAAAGCAAATCCTCCTCTCTATTACAGAGATTACGGTATTTGCGTTCCGCGGCTGCGAGCAGCTGTTAGAGGAACAGGTTTGTGCAATGCGGTGCCAGATGGAGGGATTTACACTTTAACCTCAGCTTGGCTTAGCTGATCGCTTTGTGTAACTTGAATCCATCACAGAGTTTGGGTTTCAGCTCAAGAACAAAAATACTTTATTGGAATCAGAACTGAGCTGGAATCTTCATGTGAAACTCTCATGAATGCGCTTACTGGCATCAGTGCACAACTGTATAATTAACCCCCCGTCTGCCAGACAAGGCTGCAAAGCATTGTGCAATACTGTCCTGCAAACAAGAGGTTAAGCTGGTCTCATTATCTGCAATAGATGCTGGGGAAATATTTCATTATAGAACAATGAAACCAAATATCCTGTAAATCAGTTATGAAAGTAGCATCAAGGTGCAAATCACTGTAATGCTTTAGAGCATTATTACTGGCACAAATCTGTGTGTTTAACCCCTGCAAAAATGATTTAAAGCCAAAGTGATGGTAAAATGTACATGTTTTACAATCAGGTCTGGAATCTATGTGATATTTTACAGGGACTTTAATTGATCACTTATTATAAAGATGCACTGTCTGTAATTTACTAAATAATCTAGCTGTGCTCTTCTCTAATTCCCCACTGCCCACTTCAAAACCCATATTTTATGTGAGATAACGGTGTGAAATTGTTCTCCAATCAGCGCTCTAGCCATACGGCACTTTATCTTGTAGCTAGAACAATTTCACACTGTTAGTTTACATAAAATATGAGTTTTGAAGTGGGCAGCTGCAGTGCGGAGTATTAGAATGGCACAGTTAGATTAAACGTTACAGCTCATCACTACTAGAAGTGATTCATTAAAGTCCATTTAAAATATCGCTTAGATTCCGAACCTGATTTAAAACCGTAATTTTTACCATCACTTTAAAGTCAGGTTCAAAGCAGCAATGCACTACTGGGAGCTAGCTGAGCATATCAGGTGAGCCAGTGACAAGAGTCATATCTGTGTAGCGTCAAAGTGTTATTTTTGCCCTATTGCTTGCAAATCTTTCATGATTCAGATAGAGCATGCGATTTTAAGTAACTTTCTAATTTACTCCTATTATCAACTTTTCTTCGTTCTCTTGTTATCTTTATTTGAAAAAGAAGTCATCTAAGCTAAGGAGCCGGACAATTTTTGGTTCAGGACACTGGACAGTACTTATTAATTGGTGAGTACATTTAGCCACCAATCAGCAATCACAACCCAGGTTATGAACTAAAAATGGGCAGGCTTCTAAACTTACATTCTTGCTTTTCAAATAAAGATAGCAAGAAAATGAAGAAAATTGATAATAGGAGTAAAATAGAAAGTTGCTTAAAATTTCATGCTCTGTCTAAATCATGACAGAAAAAAATTGGGTTCAGTGTCCCTTTAACTCCCGCAAAAGGATTAAAGCCAAAGTTAAAGTGATGTTCAAAGCAGTAATGAACTACTGGGAGCTAGCTGAGAATATCAGGTTATCCAGTGACAAGAGGCATACGGGTGTAGTCCCCCATCAGCAGCTAGCTCCCCGAATATACCTAGGTATGCTTTACAACTAGCTCCCTGAGTATACCTAGGCATGCTTTACAACTAGCTCCCCGAATATACCTAGGTATGCTTTACAACTAGCTCCCCGAATATACCTAGGTATTCTTTACAACTAGCTCCCCGAATATACCTAGGTATGCTTTACAACTAGCTCCCTGAGAATACCTAGGTATGCTTTACAACTAGCTCCCTGAGAATACCTAGGTATGCTTTACAACTAGCTCCCTGAGTATACCTAGGTATGCTTTACAACTAGCTCCCTGAGTATACCTAGGTATTCTTTACAACTAGCTCCCTGAGTATACCTAGGTATGCTTTACAACTAGCTCCCTGAGTATACCTAGGTATGCTTTACAACTAGCTCCCTGAGTATACCTAGGTATGCTTTACAGCTAGCTCCCTGAGAATACCTAGGTATGCTTTACAGCTAGCTCCTGAGTATACCTAGGTATGCTTTACGACATAAATTAGACAATAGAAGTAAATTCTGTGCTCCGGCTGAATCATGATAGTTTATTTATCCCTTTACAGTCATTTCTCTTCCCGCTTCGCTCAGCTTTTTATACAAAGATGTTTGTTGTCCTCAGAAGTTCCTGCTGCACAGAGTAAATCCAGCCGTGAGCTGCACAGTGTGGGAGTAGGAGGCCAGAGAAGCCATTAATATCTAAAGAAATGAAATGCCAAGAATTGCTCAGAGTGTCTGTGTTTCTTCACAACTATCAGCCCTTTCTAGTCAGCCTTTTTATCTCTGATAGCTTCATGGTTAATGTAACGTCTCATTCCTCTGTGAGGTTGGTTCTTCCTTATTATTCCCACTGCTGATCGTGTGTGAGATAAATAGCACAGGATGTATTTTATAGTCAGATGCATGAAATGTTACTCTGTTGTACCCTGTCTGTACCATCCACCTGTGTGTGTGGCATGGAGAGGGTTAATGAGAGCAGTACAGCTGTATCTGGCCAATAACACTAACTATAACCATCACCCTAACACTAACCCTAACCATAGCCCTAAACATAACCCTAACTATAACCCTGATCCTAACACTAACCCTTACCATAGCCCTAAACATAACACTAACTTCTATAAGCCTGATCCTAATACTAGTTAAAACTATATCCCTAAACATAACATTAACTATACCCATTACCCTAACACTAACCATATCCCTAAACATAACCCTAACTATAACCCTGACCATAACACTAACCCTAACCATTGCCCTAAACATAACCCTAACCCTTACCATTGCCCTAAACATAATCCTTACTATAACCCTGATCCTAACACTAACCCTAACCATAGCCCTAAACATAACATTAACTATAACCCTGACCCTAATACTTACTATAACCATAGCCCTAAACATAACATTAACTATAACCCTGACCCTAACACTAACTATAACCCTGATCCTAACACTAACCCTAACCATAGCCCTAAACATAACACTAACTATAACCCTGACCCTAATACTAATTATAACCATGGCCCTAAACATAACATTAACTATAACCCTGACCCTAACACTAACTATAACCCTGATCCTAACACTAACCATAGCCATAGCCCTAAACATAACCCTAACTATAATCCTGACCCTAAGACTAACCCTAACCATTGCCCTAAACATAACACTAACCCTAACCATTGCCCTAAACATAATCATAACTATAACCATGACCCTAACCCTAACACTGACTCTAACACTAACCCTAACCATTGCCCTAAACATAACCCTAACACTAACCCTAACCATAGCCCTAAACATAACACTGACTATAACCCTGACCCTAATACTAATTATAACCATAGCTCTAAACATAAAATTAACTATAACCCTGACCCTAACACTAACTATAACCCATATCCTAACAATAACTATAAGCATAGCCCTAAACATAACCCTAACTATAACCCTGACCCTAACCATAGCCTTAGACTAACTATAACCATAGCTCTAAACATAACCCTACCTATAACCCAGACCATAACTATAACCATAGCCATAAACATAACCCTAACTATAACCCTGACCCTAACCATAACCCTAAACATAACACTAACTATAACCATATCCCTAAACATAACCCTAACTATAACCCTGATCCTAACACTAAACCTAACTATAGCCCTAAACATAACCCTAACTATAACCATGACCCTAACACTAACCCTAATCATTGCCCTAAACAGAACCCTAACCATAGCCCTAAACATAGCCCTAGATATAACTCTGACCCTAATTCTAATCCTAACCATAGTATTAAATATAACCCTAACTATAACCCTGACCCTAACACTAATCCTAAGCATAGCCTTAATATAACCCTAACTATAACCCTTATCCTAATACTAACTATAACCATAGCCCTAAACATAACCCTAACTATAACCCTGATCCTAACACTAACCCTAACTATTGCCCTAAACATAACCCTAACACTAACTCTAACCATTGCCCTAAACATAACCATAACTATAACCATGACCCTTAACACTAACCCTAACCATAGCCCTAAACATAACCCTAACTATAACCCTGACCCTAACACTATCCCTAACCATTGCCATCAACATAACCCTAACACTAACCCTAACATAGCCCTAAACATAAAATTAACTATAACCCTGACCCTAACACTAACTATAACCCAGATCCTAACAATAACTATAAGCATAGCCCTAAACATAACCCTAACTATAACCCTGACCCTAACCATAGCCCTAAACATAACACTAACTATAACCATAGCTCTAAACATAACCCTAACTATAACCCAGACCATAACTATAACCATGGGCGCGATCCAATATAAATCGTCGCCCGCGATGCCAAATTATGCGCTGGTTTGGTATCACATATACGGCGTAACATAGAAGTTATGCTCGTATATTTCTGCCTTCGGCCGTAGTTTTTTGGCCCATAGACAGGTATACCAAACCCGCGCAGTTTGGTATCCAATACACAACGTAAGGACTTACGTGGCAAAAATGGAGAAATCTTACTCCATTTTCACCTCGCCACAAATTGCAGGCGTAGTAAGCCTTACACTGAGTATTGGAGCCCCGTAGCTCCCTAAACTGGCTGCAAAATAAAACCTAACACCCAACGCATGCGCAATGTCTATCTACCTGTCAACCGCGATCCCCCGCCACATTCCCTAATAAAGTGTTTAACCACTAAACCGCCGCTCCCAGACCCCGCCGCCACCTTCATTAAATGTCTAACACCCTAATGTGATCCCCCTACACCGCCGCCACCTACATTAAAATTATTAACCCCTAATGTAATCCCCCTACACCGCCGCCATCTATATTAAAATTATTACCCCCTAATGTGAGCCCCCTACCCCGCCGCCACCTATTTTAACTATATAACCCCCTAATCTAATCCCCCTACACCGCCGCCACCTATATTAAATGTATTAACCCCTAATCTAATCCCCCTACACCGCCGCCACCTATAATAAATGTATTACTCCCTAAAATGTCCCTACCCTAAACTAAATTAAAAATAGCCATGAAAAGAGCCTTTTGCAGGGCATTGCCCCAAAGTAACCAGCTCTATTACCAGCCCTTAAAAGGGCTTTTTGTGGGGCATTGTCACAAAGTAATCAGCTCTTTTACCTGTAATCTAGTCCCCCTATATCGCAGCCACCTATAATAAATGTATTACCCCCTAATATAATCCCCCTACACCGCCGCCACCTATATTAAAATTATTAACCCCTAATCTAATCCCCCTACACTGCCGCCACCTATATTAACTATATTAACCCTAATTATATTAGGGTTAATATAGTTAATATAGTTATTATATTATATACATTAACTATCGGCTAGATTTAGAGTTTTGTCGGTAACGACCCGCGTAGCTAACGCTGGCTTTTTTCTGGCCGCACCTTTAAAATAACTCTGGTATTGAGAGTCCACAGAATGGCTGCGTTAGGCTCCAAAAAAGGAGCGTAGAGCATATTTAACGCAACTTCAACTCTCGATACCAGAGTTGCTTACGGACGCGGCCAGCCTTAAAAACGTGCTCGTGCACGATTCCCCCATAGGAAACAATGGGGCTGTTTGAGCTGAAAAAAAACCTAACACCTGCAAAAAAGCAGCGTTCAGCTCCTAACGCAGCCCCATTGTTTGCTATGGGGAAACACTTCCTACGTCTGCACCTAACACCCTAACATGTACCCCGAGTCTAAACACCCCTAACCTTACACTTATTAACCCCTATTCTGCCGCCCCCGCTATCGCTGACCCCTGCATATTATTTTTAACCCCTAATCTGCCGCTCCGTAAACCGCCGCTACTTACATTATCCCTATGTACCCCTAATCTGCTGCCCCTAACACCGCCGACCCCTATATTATATTTATTAACCCCTAATCTGCCCCCCCACAACGTCGCCTCCACCTGCCTACACTTATTAACCCCTAATCTTCCGACCGGACCGCACCGCTATTATAATAAAGTTATTAACCCCTAATCCGCCTCACTAACCCTATAATAAATAGTATTAACCCCTAATCTGCCCTCCCTAACATCGCCTACACCTAACTTCAAATATTAACCCCTAATCTGCCGACTGGAGCTCACCGCTATTCTAATAAATGTATTAACCCCTAAAGCTAAGTCTAACCCTAACACTAACACCCCCCTAACTTAAATATAATTTAAATCTAACGAAATTAATTAACTCTTATTAAATAAATTATTCCTATTTAAAGCTAAATACTTACCTGTAAAATAAATCCTAATATAGCTACAATATAAATTATAATTATATTGTAGCTATTTTAGGATTAATATTTATTTTACAGGTAACTTTGTATTTATTTTAACCAGGTACAATAGCTATTAAATAGTTAAGAACTATTTAATAGCTAAAATAGTTAAAATAATTACAAAATTACCTGTAAAATAAATCCTAACCTAAGTTACAATTAAACCTAACACTACACTATCAATAAATTAATTAAATAAAATACCTACAATTACCTACAATTAAACCTAACACTACACTATCAATACATTAATTAAATACAATATCTACAAATAAATACAATTAAATAAACTAACTAAAGTACAAAAAATAAAAAAGAACTAAGTTACAAAAAATAAAAAAATATTTACAAACATTAGAAAAATATTACAACAATTTTAAACTAATTACACCTACTCTAAGCCCCCTAATAAAATAACAAAGCCCCCCAAAATAAAAAATGCCCTACCCTATTCTAAATTACTAAAGTTCAAAGCTCTTTTACCTTACCAGCCCTGAACAGGGCCCTTTGCGGGGCATGCCCCAAAGAATTCAGCTCTTTTGCCTGTAAAAAAAAACATACAATACCCCCCCCAACATTACAACCCACCACCCACATACCCCTAATCTAACCCAAACCCCCCTTAAATAAACCTAACACTAAGCCCCTGAAGATCTTCCTACCTTGGCTTCACCATGCCAGGTATGACCGTCCGTTCCAGGCTCCGATATCTTCATCTAAGCCCAAGCGGGGGCTAGACATCCATCATCCGACGGCTGAAGAAGTCCAGAAGAGGCTCCAAAGTCTTCATCCTATCCGGGAAGAAGAGTAGATCCGGACCGGCAACCATCATCTTCCAAGCGGCATCTTCTATCTTCATCCGATGAGGACCAGCTCCATCTTGAAGACCTCCACCGCGGACCCATCTTCATCCTCCGACGTCCAACTGAAGAATGACGGTTCCTTTAAGGGACGTCATCCAAGATGGCATCCCTCGAATTCCGATTGGCTGATAGGATTCTATCAGCCAATCGGAATTAAGGTAGGAAAATTCTGATTGGCTGATGGAATCAGCCAATCAGAATCAAGTTCAATCCGATTGGCTGTTCCGATCAGCCAATAGAATGCAAGCTCAATCTGATTGGCTGATCGGATCAGCCAATTGGATTGAACTTGATTCTGATTGGCTGATTCCATCAGCCAATCAGAATTTTCCTACCTTAATTCCTACAAAAAGTTTACTTCCAGCACAATTAATGCTCAAGTGGAAGTGTTCATTTGCCCTCCACTCTTAATCTGGCCCATAGTGAGCAACAAGAGACTGCACCCTGAGTATCACTGATAAACAAATGAGGAGTTTTCTAGTGTTTGCATTCTCTTACAGATGAGTGCGTGGCTCTGCATTTTTAGTAACTAGATGGAAACATGCAGGTAAGTCTGATAAAAGGGATTTGCACTGACCACGTGTAACTAGGTGCTTAGAGGGTCACTGTGTGCTGAGGACATGTGCCTTGTGAATTTGCATGTTGTACAATGGATATAAGTACACTACAGTGTAAGGAGACATGTTGCTGGGTCATGGTAATGAGCTGTATGACTTACAGTTCCCACATGCAGGTAACTATGGCCATAACTCCATGCAAACAGCTCCCCTGTGCCAGCACCATGAAAAGTAAGCTGGTATGTTCCCTCACTGATATTCACTATCTGTTCTCACTATCCCTAGACACCTCTCTCTCTGTACCACCCCTGTACCCGTGTCATTGCAATATATACTTTGCACTACAAGACAATGAGCCCTGAGCAGGCACTTTCCATAGAACGATAGGCAATAGTATTAGGTTGTGGGTTTTAATTTGTTTTATTATTCAGGGTCTGTTAAAATGAGGGACCATTATGTTTTAAATCATATACAAGATTATGTGAAGCACAAGTGCCTCTAGATTGTGCTACAAGTTTTGATGTTTAGGGAACCAGTACAAGATGCTGATCCAATTGCTGTTGGATGTGCTTATTCCTCATGTGCACAGTCATTCTTAATCATTCCCCATTACAAAGTGTAACCTGCAAAACAGATTTTGCCTTTTACTTACAAATCTAAGTTGCTGTAAAGTTCATCAGGGACCTGATAAGATTTCAACCCATGACCCATAAAATATACGGCCTCCTCCCGCATGTTTACAAGTATTTGTTATGTTAAACTCACAGAACATTGACAAACTCTGCCAAACAAAAGGCTAAACCTGTCATAAAGAGGCCCGGTGGGACATATACATTTTTATCTTGTGTGTCACGTACAGCTGCACAGACTCCGTCATGTCACTGCCAAGCGTCTCTCAGCTCTCAGGCAGGGACTGTTACTTTCTCTGACACCCTGAGAAGCGAATGCTAATTGTACAGCGGTGTCTATGGCATAATGGGCACTGTGACACTAACTGTACCGCCGTGATACTGGCATAACGGGCACTGTGACACTAACTGTATGGCGGTGCCAATGACATAACAGGCACTGTGACACTAACTGTACTGTTGTGACACTGGAATAATGGGCCCTGCGACACTAACTGTACGGCGGTGCCACTGGCATAACGAGCACTGTGACACTAACAGTATCGCCATGCCACTGGCATAACAGGCACTGTGACACTAACTATACAGTGGTGCCACTGTGGCATAACAGGCATTGTGACACTAACTGTACAGCAATGTTACTGGTATAACGGGAACTGTGACACTAACTGTACAGTGATGTTACTGGCATAATGGGGCACTGTTACACTACATGTACAGCAGTGCCACTGGCATAACGGTACTGTGACACTGACTGTACAGCGGTACCAATGGCATAACGGCACTGTGACACTAACTGTACAGCGGTACCACTGGCATAACAGAAACTCTAATGCTAACTTAAAGCGGTGCCAGTGGCATAACGGGCACATAACACTAACTGTATGGTTGTGCCACTGGCATAACAGGCAATGTGACACTAACCTACGTTGGTGCCTTTGGCATAATGGGTACTGTGACACTAATTGTGCCACCATGCCACTAGTATAACGGCACCATGACACTAACTGTACAGATGTGCCACCTGTTTAACGGCCAGTCCCGGACTGGCCATAGGGCATACAGGGCAAATGCAAAGTGGGCTGGGCTCTTATGTGGGGCTTGCTGCTATATACAGCCCTCTCTTAATATGGGTATTATGGGTATGGGCTGTTAAAAAGAGGTGCCGCAGGACGAGAGATCAGGTGTATTTTGGCTACCTAGCTGACAGAGGTCTAACTGATACTGGCTGCTGTTAGTATATTATGGCTATCTAGCTGACAGAGGTCTAAATTATATGGGCTGCTGTTATTGTATTATGGTTATCTAGCTGACAGAGGTCTAACTGATATAGGCTTCTGTTATTGTATTATGGCTACCTAGCTGACAGAGGTCTAACTGATATGGGCTGCTGTTATTGGATTATGGCTACCTAGCTGACAGAGGTCTAACTGATATGGGTTGCTGTTATAGTATTATGGCTACCTAGCTGTCAGAGGTCTAACTGATGTGGGCTACTGTTATTGTATTATGGCTATCTAGCTGACAGAGGTCTAACTGATATGGGCTGCTGTTATAGTATTATGGCTACCTAGCTGACAGAGGTCTAACTGATGTGGGCTACTGTTATTGTATTATGGCTACCTAGCTGACAGAGGTCTAACTGATACGGGCTGCGGTTATTGTATTAAGGCTACCTAGCTGACAGAGGTCTAACTGTTACGGCTGCTGTTATTGTATTATGGATAACTAGCTGACAGAGGTCTAACTGATATGTTCTGCTGTTATTGTATTATGGCTACGTAGCTGGAAGAGGTCTAACTGATACGGGCTACTGTTATTTTATTATGGCTACCTAGCTGAGAGAGGTTTAACTGTTACGGGCTGCGGTTATTGTATTAAGGCTACCTAGCTGACAGAGGTCTAACTGATACAGGCTGCTGTTACTGTATTATGGCTCCCTAGCTGGAAGAGGTCTAACTGATACGGGCTGCTGTTATTGAATTATGGCTACCTAACTGACAGAGGTCTAACTGATACGGGTTGCTGTTATTGGATTACGGCTACCTAGCTGACAGAGGTCTAACTGATACGGGCTGCTGTTACTGTATTATGGCTACCTAGCTGACAGAGGTCTAACTGATATGGTTTGCTGTTTTAGTATTATGGCTACCTAGCTGGCAGAGGTCTAACTGATATGGGCTGCTTTTATTGTATTATGGCTACCTAGCTGATAGAGGTCTAACTGATATGGGCTGCTGTTATAGTATTATGGCTACCTAGCTGACAGAGGTCTAACTGATAAGGGCTGCTGTTATTGTATTATGGCTACCTAGCTGACAGAGGTCTAACTGATACGGGCTGCTGTTACTGTATTATAGCTACCTAGCTGGCAGAGGTCTAACTGATATGGGCTGCTGTTATAGTATTATGGCTACCTAACTGACAGAGGTCTAACTGATACGGGTTGCTGTTATTGGATTATGGCTACCTAGCTGACAGAGGTCTAACTGATACGGGCTGCTGTTACTGTATTATGGCTACCTAGCTGGCAGAGGTCTAACTGATATGGGCTGCTTTTACTGTATTATGGCTACCTAGCTGATAGAGGTCTAACTGATACGGGTTGCTGTTATTGGATTATGGCTACCTAGCTGACAGAGGTCTAACTGATACGGGCTGCTGTTACTGTATTATGGCTACCTAGCTGGCAGAGGTCTAACTGATATGGGCTGCTTTTACTGTATTATGGCTACCTAGCTGATAGAGGTATAACTAATATGGGCTGCTGTGCAGTTGTATCTAACTCCAGTACTCTTTTCATTTAGCATTTTGCACCATATTATCCCATTTAGTCCACATTTATATGGAAAAACATTCATAGAGTTGTTGTGTTCCAGATGTATTTCTTATAATAGCCCCTTATTGCTCACCTTCACCCAGCTGATGTGATTGAATTCCTTGTCATTGCAGTTTGCATGCTCAGTGGGCATGAGCTCACTTGCCCTTGACGAACTGAAGCGTACATTAGGATCACCCCGTGCTGGCTGAATATTCACTGTGTCATAGATACCAGGCTGCCAGGACAACCCCTTAGATATTTGGATTATTGTGTTGCCCTCCCGTTCCCCTTATGTTTGTTACACTGATTGAACTTTGCCCTGAAAGAGCTGATCGCTACCGCCTGGCCCCTTCCTGCCTTGCCGAGTACCAGCGGGGATCTTATGGAACTATTCGCCGGCTGGGATCACTATAGATTCCCGCTGGAAATTTAACTTAGGTTGCTCCCGAAGCCCTTTGCCCAAGAGCTCCGCTCTTTTGGGGACTTGTCATATCTTTGATGGGCATGGATTGGAATGATTGCTAAGAAGGAGCTCTCTCGGGAAACGGCGATGTTGGGGGGTGGAGGGTTAGGGGTATTTAGACTAGGGGTTTATCAGAGGGGATCAGCGGAGATCGATGCCAGGACGTAGGCGGTGTGAACGCACACGTAAGCAGTGTGAGATGGAGAGTCGATGGAGGGAGAAAACGCTAACTTGCAGCAGTCAAACAGAGAGTGGCAGAGACGGTAAGCCCGCAGCAGAGCTGCTACACAAGGAGTCTCCTTAGGACCGATATCCAAACACTCAGAACTGAGGTGAGCCATTGCATTGCCACGTTCACACACTGCAACAGCATCTGTGATTTCTCTTTTTACACACTTATGAGATATGACCGCTCACAGCCTGTATACCCCAAGGATGTTCTAGGAAACTATCAGAATCAGTCCCAAGACAAGCAGGTTGAACTTTCCTTTCCCTTTTTACTCAGATTTTCCTAAACCAACCGAGTTTAAACACTTTAGCATTTGGAGTGAAGGCTTACCTTCAGGTGCTGGGATCAGACTGTTGTTTTCCATCCGTTTATGTTAGGGTGTTAGATTTTAACGTATCTTTATTTTCCCCATAAACATCAATGGGGATTGCGTTAAGGCGATCGCCATTCCGTGATCGCAGGTGTTAGTTTTTTCTAACACTTTCTCTCCATTGATGTCTATGATGGAAAACGGGCACGAGCACATAGAGTGAGGCCTTGGATTCGCACCATATCGCACAACAAAAGAAGGTTTTTCAGTAACTTGAATGGCAGCGCTATGGAGAGTGCGATACCGCTCATTTTTTGCGTTATTTACACACCCGGATTAGCGCACAACTTGCAATCTTGGTCTAAGTTTGTTATTAAAAGAAACAGGTGTTCAATTTTGTTGTGTTTTTATTTCCAGGAACAAGATTTTGTGTATGGGATAATAATATCCTGCAAAAGACAGTAGCCGCAAGTTTTCTGGTTTACAATAGTGTGTTTGTTAAACTTTCCACTATGTCTATTCAAAGAAGATGAGTGTTCGTAAAATTGTATTTGTTGTATTATTTACAATCTTTGCTATGGAAGGCACATCGCTACTCATCTGTACAGCGAGGGTGAGCGCATTTTGTTACATAACATTGATAAAGAGCCTTGCAAAAGTGCTGAGACAGAAATAAACATTTAATGCACGCATTTATATCAATCTTACCCTGCAGCAATTGTATTTATATCTTTATCAGTCTTACCCTGTGTGCATGTATTTATATCAGTCTTACCCTGCGTGCATGTATTTATATCAGTCTTACCCTGCGTGCATGTATTTATATATTTATCAGTCTTACCCTGTGTGCATGTATTTATATATTTATCAGTCTTACCCTGTGTGCATGTATTTATATCAGTCTTACCCTGCGTGCATGTATTTATATATTTATCAGTCTTACCCTGTGTGCATGTATTTATATATTTATCAGTCTTACCCTCTGTGCATGTATTTATATCTTTATCAGTATTACTCTTTGTGCATGTATTTATATCAGTCTTACCCTGCGTGCATGTATTTATATATTTCTCAGTCTTACCCTGTGTGCATGTATTTATATCAATCTTACCCTGCGTGCATGTATTTATATATTTATCAGTCTTACCCAGTGTGCATGTATTTATATCAGTCTTGCCCTTTGTGCATGTATTTATATCTTTATCAGTCTTACCCTGCGTGCATGTATTTATATCTTTATCAATCTTACCCTGTATGCATGTATTTATATCAGTCTTACCCCGTGTGCATGTATTTATATCAGTCTTACCATTTGTGCATGTATTTAAATCTTTATCAGTCTTACCCTGTTTTCATATATTTATATCAGTCTTACCCTGTGTGCATGTATTTATATCTATATCAGTCTTACCCTGTATGCATGTATTTATATCAGTCTGTTACCCTGTGTCCATGTATTTATATCAGTCTTACCCTGTGTGCATGTATTTATATCAGTCTTACCCTCTGTGCATGTATGTATACCTTTATCAGTCTTACCCTGTGTGCATGTATTTATATCTATATCAGTCTTACCCTCTTTGCATGTATATATATATATTTATCATCCTTACTCTGTGTGCATGTATTTATATCTTTATCAGTCTTAACCTTTGTGCATGTATTTATATCTTTATCAGTCTTACCCTGCGTGCATCCCACGGGAATAGGGCCCTCAATTCCTCCTGTATGTGTTTGTAAATTTTGTCCTGCCTCTTACAAGTTTTATATCATTGTTTTATTTAAATGAATTGTATCCATGGACAGCGCTGCGGAATATGTTGACGCTTCATAAATAAAGTATAATAATAATATTTATATCTTTATGATTCTTACTCTGTGTGCATGTATTTATATCTTTATCAGTCTTACCATGTGTGCATGTATTTATATATTTATCAGTCTTACTCTGTGTGCATGTACTTATATCAGTCTTACCCTGTGTGCATGTATTTATCCTGTGTTCATGTATTTATATCTATATCAGTCTTACCCTGTGCGCATGTATCAGTCTTACTCTGTGTGCATGTATTTATATCTTTATTAGTCTTACCCTTTGTGCATGTATTTATATATTTATCAGTCTTACCCTGTGTGTTTGTATTTATATCAGTCTTACCCTGCGTGCATGTATTTATATCTTTATCAGTCTTACCCTGTGTGCATGTATTTATATTAGTCTTATCCTGTGTGCATGTATTTATATCTTTATCAGTCTTACCCTTTGTGCATGTATTTATATTAGTCTTATCCTGTGTGCATATATTTATATCTTTATCAGTCTTGCCCTGTGTGTGTCACGCCGCGCCGCTCTAGCCGTTGCTAGGGTCGCGGCATCTCCTTCCCTGCTTGTTGCCAGGAGCAGTGTCGGCTCCAGATGCGTGCGGCGCTGACGTTATCGCCGCATGCTCTGGATACCGGTCGGAGCTCATTGGTGCGAAACTGTGCCTATTTAAATGTTCTAATAATGATGTGTCACTGCCCAAGTATAGGTGATACTTTGTGTGCTCCTGGGTGTGACAGATCGTTCTTTCTATGTGCCTAAATATTGTTGCTTAACCTGCCTGTCTGACTACTCTACCTGCCTTAACCCTTACACTGCTGGATTGATTATTGTTGCTGAACCTGCCTGTCTGACTACTCTACCTGCCTTAACCCTTAAACTGTTGGACTGCTTTACTGTTGCCAAACCCTGCCTGCCTGTCCATTCGAGTGGTTTATCCTTGGACTGCTTTACTGTTGCCAGACCCTGCCTGTCTGACCATTCTATTGGTTCATCCTTGGACTGCTCTGCTGTTGGCACTGGGGACTGTCCTGCCTGTGGTGAGTGCTGCCTTCCTCATCTTACTAACTTTCTCTGCTCTGGGATATTCCCTATCATTCCAGCTCGACGCCGGGATAACAAGACTACTGGCTGAGTTTGGTCTGAAAGAGGAGTATTAAATGAGCGTTACATTATACTTGGGCCATGCAGACAGATGAGGTGGCACAAGCTGTTTATCTTCAGGGACAGATGTTGGGAACCCATACCACACAGTTGTAGAATATGGATTCCAAGTTAGAGGCTATTACCGCTCAGCTCTCCTTACTAGTTGCAGCAAGGGATGCCGCTCCTGTTGGTACACCCCCAGCCCCTATTCCTAGTACTGTGACTTCTTCCTCCGCTTCTGGAAGTATACCCCTGGATACCCTTGCCTGACAAGTATGACGGTACTACTGATTGCAGGGGCTTTCTAAACCAATGCAGGCTGCACTTCCGCAATGATACTCACACCTTTCAGTCTCATCAGTCAAGGGTCATTTATCATTTCCTTGCTAAAGGACAAGGCCCTAGCCTGGGTCTCTCCCCTTTTGGAACAGAACGCTACACTCCTGCATGATGCTGATGAGTTCATTTCTGCTTTATCTTCTATGTTTGGGGCTTCTGGCCATACCTCTGCTGCGGAATATTCTCTCCTGGATCTCCGCCAGGGCAATAAAACTGTGGCACAATTTGCCATTGAGTTCTGCACCTTGGCACTTGAAACCACTTGGGATGGCAGTGCTCTCAAGGGAGCCTTTAGGAGGGGTCTCCATGAATGCATCAAAGATGAACTCACTTATCGTGATATTCCTTCTTCTTTGGATGACTTGATAGCGCTTTGTATCAATCTGGACTCTCGCTTTCAGGAAAGGCAAGCTGAGAGAGACAGAACAAGGAGGGTCCTTCCCTCCCGTCCTCCTATTCGCCCAGTTTCAGCAGCATCCACTACCCCTTCAGCTACTCCAGTTACCTCAGTAGAGGAACCCATGAATCTCTCCTCCTTCAAACCTTCAGAGTCTGAAAGGCAGAGAAGAAGGAGACTGAGATTATGTTTTTATTGTGGATCTAACACCCACCAACTAAAGGACTGTGACATTCGGCTGGGAAAAGCCAATGCTTAGGGGATAACACTGGCGTACCTCTAAGCATGGTCTCAACCAAATCCTCTCACTCCTCTCGGATCCTGGTACCTTTTACCCTTAACTTCCTTCAGAATACTGTCCACACTCAAGCCTTCATTGATTCAAGGGCAGCTGGAAACTTCCTGGATCACTTTTTTATGATTCAAGCTGGTTTGCCTCTTCTGCAGAAAAGACATTGTCTCAAAATAACTACCCTGGATGACACCCCCCTTGGTTCGGGCATGATCCATTTTGAGTCAGCACCCCTGACCCTGACTGTGGGAGTCCTCCACACTGAACAGCCGCAGTTTGAGGTCATTCATTCCCCAGCACAGCCTGTCATCCTTGGTCTTTCTTGGCTTCGGATACACAATCCACAGTACGACTGGGCTGAGGGACAACTGGCCCTCCTGTTTCCACTCCTGCCTTGCTAAAGTCATTCCTCTGCCCCATATTCCCATAGCCAGTATACAGACTCCTTCAAACCTTCCTTCAGTATACACAGACTTTGCGGATGTGTTTGAGAAAAAAGCAGCCAACATGCTGCCACCCAACCGTCTTTATGACTGCAAGATCTACCTCTTTCCCGGAGCCCCACTTCTTAAACGGAGTACTTATCCACTCTCCAAGGCTGAAACCAAATCCATGGAGGAGTACATCCAAGAGAACCTAGCTAAAGGTTTCATTCGCCCTTCCTCCCCTCCTGCTGGGGCTGGCTTCTTTTTTGTCAGTTAGAAGGATGGTGGGCTCAGACCCTGCATCAACTACAGGGCCTTGAACAACATAACCATCAAGAATCGCTATCTCATACCATTGATCACCAAACTGTATGACTCACTCCAGGATGCTTGCTTTTTTACCAAATTGGGGCATACAATCTTATTCGCAACTTTACAGGCCAAAAATGGAAGACCACCTTTAACACAAGATCTGGGCATTATGAATACTTTGTAATGCCCTTTGGGCTGTGTAACGCCCTTGCAGTCTTCTAGGCATTTGTCAATAATGTCTTCCGTGACCTCCTCAACCGCACTGTCATCGTTATCTGGATGATATCCTTGTTTTCTCTTTCACTTAAGAGGAGCATCATAGGCACGTGAGACAGGTGCTTCTTCGTCTCAGAGATAGTTCTTTGGTAGCCAAGGTAGAAAATTGTGAGTTTGATAAAGTTCAGATCCAATTCCTTGGTTATGTCATCTCGAAGGAGGGTTTTGCCATGGATCATGC
Organism: Bombina bombina; assembly: GCF_027579735.1. Taxonomy (NCBI): domain Eukaryota; kingdom Metazoa; phylum Chordata; class Amphibia; order Anura; family Bombinatoridae; genus Bombina; species Bombina bombina. The sequence continues at coordinate 280,480,144 of NC_069506.1, read as the reverse complement.
TAAACTCACTGCAACACTAGAATGGCCTCAACCTATCTCTTTAAAAGAATTGCAGAGCTTCTTGGGATTCTCCAATTATTACTGCAAGTTTATAAAGAACTTTTCTCAAACAGTCGCTCTTCTTACTGAATTGACAAAACGGAACGAAGACTGTAAATATTGGCCTCCTGAGGCCATAAATGCCTTCTCTTGCCTGAAAAAGGCTTTTTGTTCAGCTCCTGTGCTCCGCCATCCTGATCCTGAACTACAGTTCACTTTAGAGGTTGATGCCTCCGAGATAGGGGCTGGAGCAGTTCTTACCCAAAGGAACCCTTTGACTTTTAAGTCACACCCTGTAGCCTTTTTCTCTAAATGTTTTACTCCTGCTGAGAGGAACTATGATGTGGGTAATCATGAACTCTTAGCCATTAAGATGGCCTTGACTGAATGGCGTCACTGGTTAAAAGGCACCGCCAATCCTATTCAGATTCTCACCAACCACAAGCATCTGACTTACCTAGAGACTGCTCATCGACTCAATGCTCGACAGGCCAGGTGGGCCTTGTTCTTTTCCCGTTTTAACTGTGTGGTATCTTATCTTCCTGGGACCAAGAACAAGAAGGTGGACGCCCTTTCCCGTCAATTCCCTCACTCAAGTGATTCCTCAGAAGCGCCTATTGGACACATCATACCTCCCTCCTGTGTGGTTGCTCAACTCATTACCACCCTTCTGCAAAGAATGCAACGTGCTCAGTCTAGTAAACCTCCTGGTGCCCCCATGGCCTCCGATATCCTCTTTGTACCTCTGAACCTATGTATCCCTTTGCTAGCCTGGGCTCAAGATAGCAAACTCTCAGGACATCCGGGTCCAACTAGGACTTTCAATCGTCTTTCCCAACATGTTTGGTGGCCTACTATGAAGTCTGATGCTCAGGATTATGTGAAAGACTGCACAATTTGTGCAGCCAACAAGACTCCCCGATCCTTGCCTCCTGGCTTGCTCCAACCATTGTCCATTCCCAAACAACCATGGACACACATAACAATGGACTTCATTGTGGACCTTCCTTCTTCCGACCACCATACAGTTATGTTGGTTGCGGTGGACTGTTTTTCCAGACTGGCTTACTTCGTACCCCTAACCAATCTGCCTTTTGCTCAAGAATTATCGTCCCTTTTTCTCTTGCATGTGGAAGTACTACGACTTCATGGCATTCCTGTGAATATTGTTTCCGACAGAGGTCCACAGTTCATCTCTGCCTTCTGGAGAGCCTTTTGTAAGTTGATTGGAACCACTGTTTCCTTGTCATCTGGCTACCATCCTCAGACCAATGGACTAGCTGAGAGAGCTAACCAGGATCTTGAAGCCTACCTCAGAGCCTTTGTCAACGCTCACCATACCAATTGGTCTGAATTGCTACCCCTAGCTGAGCTGGCAAGAAACCCTCATTGGCACTCTTCAATGTTCTCTGTTTCAAGCCGCAGCAGGGTATCAACCTTGTGTCTTCCCTCTTTTATCTCAGTCCACTGATGTCCCTGCCGCAGACCGACACATCACTGAACTCACCACTCATTGGCAACGTATTCTCTTTCAGCTGCGTTCAGCTGTCTCTAGATATAAGAAGTTTGCTGATCGTCATAGGGCTTCTGTACATGCCATTCCAGTGGGTGAACGTGTTTGGATCTCTACTCGATATATTAGTCTACGTCAACCCTGTCACAAATTGGGGCTTAGGTTTATTGGTCCTTACAAGGTCCTGAAAAGACTGTCTCCTGTTGCCTACAAAGTGGCCTTGCCAAAAACCCTACGCATACATCCAGTCTTCCACATCTCACTACTTAAACCTTACATCAAGAATAGATATACCCGGCTCCGAGCTCCTCCTCCTCCGCTCTTGGTCCGTGGTGACCCTGAATATGAAGTAGCTAAGATTCTGAAATCCAGATACAGGCACAGACAACTGCAGTATGTGATACATTGGAAGGGTTACTCTGTGGCAGATCGTTCCTGGGTTCCTGCCCGTGATGTGCATGCTCCATCTCTGGTCTCCAGATTCCATGCTGCTCATCCTTTGAGGCCGGCTCTGGTTCCCGGAGGGAACCCTTGAGAGGGGGCCTATGTCACTCCGCGCCGCTCTAGCCGTTTCTAGGGGCATGGCGTCTCCTTCCCTGCTCGTTGCCAGGGGCAGTGTCGGCTCCAGATGCGTGCAGCACTGACGTCATCGCTGCATGCTCTGGATGCCGGTTGAAGCTCAGTGGCGAGAATCTGCACCTATTTAAATGTTCTAATAATGATCTGTCACTGCCCAAGTATAGGTGATACTTTGTGTGCTCCTGGGTGTGACAGATCTTTCTTTCTATGTGCCTAAATATTGTTGCTGAACCTGCCTGTCTGACTACTCTACCTGCCTTAACCCTTAAACTGCTGGATTAAATATTGTTTCTGAACCTGCCTGTCTGACTACTCTACCTGCCTTAACCCTTACACTGCTGGATTGATTATTGCTGCTGAACCTGCCTTTCGGACTACTCTACCTGCCTTAACCCTTAAAATGTTGGACTGCTTTACTGTTGCCAGACCCTGCCTGCCTGATCATTCTGCCTGCCTGACCATTCTAGTGCTTTATCCTTGGACTGCTTTACTGTTGCCAGACCCTGCCTGCCTGACCATTCTAGTGGTTCATTCTTGGACTGCTCTGCTGTTGCCGCTGGGGACTGTCCTGCCTGTGGTGAGTGCCGCCCTCCTCATCTTACTAACTTTCTCTGCTCTGGGATATTCTCTATCATTCCAGCTTGACGCTGGGATAACAAGACTACCGGCCGAGTTTGGTCTGATAGAAGAGTACCCCACAAGCATTACAGTGTGCATGTATTTATATCAGTCTTACCCCATGCTCATTTATTTATATCTTTATCAGTCTTACTCTGTGTGTATGTATTTATATCAGTCTTACCCTTTGTGCATATATTTATATCTTTATCAGTCTTACCCTGCGTGCATGTATTTATATATTTATCAATTTTACCCTGTCTGCATGTATTTATATCAGTCTTACCCTGTGTGCATGTTTTTATATCAGTCTTACCATTTGTGCATGTATTTATATATTTATCAGTCTCACCCTGTGTGCATATATTTATATCAGTCTTACCCTGTGTGCATGTATGTATACCTTTATCAGTCTTACTCTGTGTGCATGTATATATATCTTTATCAGTCTTACCCTGCGTGCATCCCACGGGAATAGGGCCCTCAATTCATCCTGTATGTGTTTGTAAATTTTGTCCTGTTTCTTACAAGTTGTATATAATTGTTTTATTTAAATGAATTGTATCCATGGACAGCGCTGTGGAATATGTTGACGCTTCATAAATAAAGTATAATAATAATAATATTTATATCTTTATCATTCTTACTCTGTGTGCATGTATTTATATCTTTATCAGTCTTACTCTGTGTGCATGTATTTATATCTTTATCAGTCATACCGTTTGTGCATGTATTTATATCAATCTTACCCTGTGTGCATGTATTTATATCAGTCTTACCCTGTGTGCATGTATTTATATTAGTCTAACCCTGTATACATGTTTTATATCTTTATCAGTCTTATCCTGTGTGCATATATTTATATCTTTATCAGTGTTACCCTGTGTGCATGTATTTATATCAGTCTTACCCCATGTTAAATTTTTTATATGTTTATCAGTCTTACTCTGTGTGCATATATACTATTTATATCTATGTTAGTCTTACCCTGTGTGTATGTACTTATATCTTTATTAGTCTAACCCTTTGTGCATTAGTCTTATCTCATGTGCATGTATTTATATCTTTCTCAGTCTTACTCTGTGTGCATGTACTTATATCAGTCTTATCCTCAAAGCAAAGTGTGGAAAACAGCACCAACATGACTAAGGACCTATAGCAGGTCTGAAACGTTGTATGTTTGTCAAAAGACCCCATATGAAGAAATAAAGGTTTTTTAACTATTGGTGGCTGGAACAAATCTTTTTTGCTACTTATATCAGTCTTACCCTGTGTGCATGTCTTTATATCTTTATCAGTCTTACCCTGTGTGCATGTATTTATATTAGTCTTACCCTGTGTGCATGTATTTATATCTTTATCAGTCTTATCCGTTGTGCATGTACTTATATCAGTCTTACCCTGTGTGCATGTCTTTATATCTTTATCAGTCTTACCCTGTGTGCATGTATTTATATCTTTATCAGTCTTATCCGTTGTGCATGTATTTATATCAGTCTTACCCTGTGTGCATGTATTTATATCTTTATCAGTCTTACCCTGTGTGTATGTACTTATATCTTTATCATTCTTACCCTGTGTGCATATATTTATATCTTTATCAGTGTTACTGTGTGTGAATGTATTTATATCAGTCTTACCCTGTGTGCATGTATTTATATCTATATCAGTCTTACCCTGTGTGTATGTACTTAAATCTTCAACAGTCTAACCCTTTGTGCATATATTTATATCTTTATTAGTGTTACTGTGTGTGCATGTATTTATATCTTTATCAGTGTTACTGTGTGTGCATGTATTTATATCAGTCTTACCCTGTGTGCATGTATTTATATCTTTACAAATCTTACCCTGTGTGCATGTATTTATATCTTTATCAGTCTTACCCTGTGTGTATGTACTTATATCTTTATCAGTCTTACCCTGTGTGCATATATTTATATCTTTATAAGTCTTACCCTGTGTGCATGTATTTATATCTTTATCAGTGTTACTGTGTGTGCATGTATTTATTTCAGTCTTACCCTGTGTGCATGTATTTATATCTTTATCAGTCTTAGCCTGTGTGTATGTACTTATATCTTTATCAGTCTTACCCTCTGTGCATGTATGTATACCTTTATCAGTCTTACCCTGTGTGCATGTATTTATATCTATATCAGTCTTGTGCATGTATATATATATATATATATATATATATATATATATCAGTCTTACTGTGTTTGCATGTATTTATCAGTCTTACCCTGCGTGCATCCCACGGGAATAGGGCCCTCAATTCATCCTGTATGTGTTTGTGAATTTTGTCCTGTCTCTTACAAGTTTTATATCATTGTTTTATTTAAATGAATTGTATCCATGGACAGCGCTGCAGAATATGTTGACGCTTCATAAATAAAGTATAATAATAATTATATCTTTATCATTCTTACTCTGTGTGCATGTATTTATATATTTATCAGTCTTACCTCATGTGCATGTATTTATATCTTTCTCAGTCTTACTCTGTGTGCATGTACTTATATCAGTCTTACCCTGTGTGCATGTATTTATATCTTTATCAGTCTTACCCTTTGTGCATGTATTTATATCAGTCTTACCCTGTGTGCATGTATTTATATCAGTCTTACCCTTTGTGCATGTATTTATATCAGTCTTACCCTGTGTGCATGTATTTATATTAGTCTAACCCTGTATACATGTATTTATATCTTTATCAGTCTTATCCTGTGTGCATATATTTATATCTTTATCAGTGTTACCCTGTGTGCATGTATTTATATCAGTCTTACCCCATGTTAATGTTTTTATATGTTTATCAGTCTTACTCTGTGTGCATGTATACTATTTATATCTATGTTAGTCTTACCCTGTGTGTATGTACTTATATCTTTATTAGTCTAACCCTTTGTGCATTAGTCTTACCTCATGTGCATGTATTTATATCTTTCTCAGTCTTACTCTGTGTGCATGTACTTATATCAGTCTTACCCTGTGTGCATGTATTTATATCTTTATCAGTCTTACCCTTTGTGCATGTATTTATATCAGTCTTACCCTGTGTGCATGCATTTATATCAGTCTTACCCTTTGTGCATGTATTTATATTAGTCTAAGCCTGTATACATGTATTTATATCTTTATCAGTCTTATCCTGTGTGCATATATTTATATCTTTATCAGTGTTACCCTGTGTGCATGTATTTATATCAGTCTTACTCCATGTTAATTTTTTTATATGTTTATCAGTCTTACTCTGTGTGCATGTATTTATATCTATGTTAGTCTTACCCTGTGTGTATGTACTTATATCTTTATTAGTCTAACCCTTTGTGCATATATTTATATCTTTATCAGTCTTACCCTGTGTGCATGTATTTATATCTTTATCAATGTTACTGTGTGTGCATGTATTTATATCAGTCTTACCCAATGTTCATTTATTGATATCTTTATCAGTCTTACCCTTTGTACATGTATTTATATATGTATCAGTCTTACCCTGTGTGTTTGTATTTATATCAGTCTAACTCTGCGTGCATGTATTTATATCTTTATCAATCTTACCCTGTGTGCATATATTTATATCAGTCTTACCCTGGGTGCATGTATTTATATCAGTCTTACCCTTTGTGCATGCATTTATATCAGTCTTACCCTGTGTGCATGTATTTATATTAGTCTAACCCTGTGTGCATGTATTTATATCTTTATCAGTCTTATCCTTTGTGCATGTATTTATATCAGTATTACCCTGTGTGCATGTATTTATATCTTTATCAGTCTTACACTGTGTGTATGTACTTATATCTTTATCATTCTTACCCTGTGTGCATGTATTTATATCTTTATCAGTGTTACTGTGTGTGCATGTATGTATATCAGTCTTACCCTGTGTGCATGCATTTATATCTTTATCAGTCTTACCCTGTGTGTATGTACTTATATCTTTATCAGTCTTACCCTGTGTGAATATATTTATATCTTTATAAGTCTTACTCTGTGTACATGTATTTATATCTTTATCAATCTCACCCTGTATGCATGTATTTATATCTTTATCAGTGTTACTGTGTGTGCATGTATTTATATCAGTCTTACCCTGTGTGTTTGTATTTATATCAGTCTAACCCTGCGTGCATGTATTTATATCTTTATCAGTCTAACCCTGAGTGCATGTATTTATATCTTTATCAGTGTTACTGTGTGTGCATGTATTTATATCAGTCTTACCCAATGTTCATTTATTGATATCTTTATCAGTCTTACCCTTTGTACATGTATTTATATATGTATCAGTCTTACCCTGTGTGTTTGTATTTATATCAGTCTAACTCTGCGTGCATGTATTTATATCTTTATCAATCTTACCCTTTGTGCATATATTTATATCAGTCTTACCCTGGGTGCATGTATTTATATCAGTCTTACCCTTTGTGCATGTATTTATATCAGTCTTACCCTGTGTGCATGTATTTATATTAGTCTAACCCTGTGTGCATGTATTTATATCTTTATCAGTCTTATCCTTTGTGCATGTATTTATATCAGTCTTACCCTGTGTGCATGTATTTATATCTTTATCAGTCTTACACTGTGTGTATGTACTTATATCTTTATCATTCTTACCCTGTGTGCATGTATTTATATCTGTATCAGTGTTACTGTGTGTGCATGAATTTATATCAGTCTTACCCTGTGTGCATGTATTAATATCTTTATCAGTCTTACCCTGTGTGTATGTACTTATATCTTTATCAGTCTTACCCTCTGTGCATGTATGTATACCTTTATCAGTCTTACCCTGTGTGCATGTATTTATATCTATATCAGTCTTACCCTGCATGCATCCCACGGGAATAGGGCCCTCAATTCGTCCTGTATGTGTTTGTAAATTTTGTCCTGTTTCTTACAAGTTGTATATCATTGTTTTATTTAAATGAATTGTATCCATGGACAGCGCTGCAGACAATGTTGACGCTTCATAAATAAAGTATAATAATAATAATAATTATATCTTTATCATTCTTACTCTGTGTGCATGTATTTATATCTTTATCAGTGTTACCTCATGTGCATGTATTTATATCTTTCTCAGTCTTACTCTGTGTGCATGTACTTATATCAGTCTTACCCTGTGTGCATGTATTTATATCTTTATTAGTGTTACTGTGTGTGCATGTATTTATATCAGTCTTACCCTGTGTGCATGTATTTATATTAGTCTTACTCTGTGTGCATGTATTAATATCTTTATTAGTGTTACTGTGTGTGCATGTATTTATATCAGTCTTACCCTCTTTGTGCATGTATTTATATCTTTATAAGTCTTACCCTGTGTGCATGTATTTATATCTTTATCAGTCTTACCCTGTGTGTATGTACTTATTTCTTTATTAGTCTTACCCTGTGTGCATATATTTATATCTTTATAAGTCTTACTCTATGTGCATGTATTTATATCTTTATCAGTGTTACTGTGTGTGCATGTATTTATATCAGTCTTACCCTGTGTGCATGTATTCATATCTTTATCAGTCTTACCCTGTGTGCATTTACTTATATCTTTATCAGTCTTACCCTGTGTGCATGTATTTATATCTTTATCAGTCTTTCCCTCTGTGCATGTATGTATTTATATCTATATCAGTCTTACCCTGCGTGCATCCCACGGCAATAGGGCCCTCAATTCATCCTGTATGTGTTTGTAAATTTTGTCCTGTCTCTTACAAGTTTTATATCATTGTTTTATTTAAATGAATTGTATCCATGGACAGCGCTGCGGAATATGTTGACGCTTCATAAATAAAGTATAATAATAATAATTATATCTTTATCATTCTTACTCTGTGTGCATGTATTTATATCTTTATCAGTCTTACCTCATGTGCATGTATTTATATCTTTCTCAGTCTTACCCTGTGTGTATGTATTTATATTAGTCTTACCCTGTGTGCATGTATTTATATCTTTATCAGTCTTACCCTGTGTGCATGTATTTATATCTATATCAGTCTTACCCTGCATGCATCCCACGGGAATAGGGCCCTCAATTCATCCTGTATGTGTTTGTAAATTTTGTCCTGTTTCTTACAAGTTGTATATCATTGTTTTATTTAAATGAATTGTATCCATGGACAGCGCTGCAGAATATGTTGACGCTTCATAAATAAAGTATAATAATAATAATTATATCTTTATCATTCTTACTCTGTGTGCATGTATTTATATCTTTATCAGTCTTACCTCAGTTTATATCTTTCTCAGTCTTACTCTGTGTGCATGTACTTATATCAGTCTTAACCTGTGTGCATGTATTTATATTAGTCTTACCCTGTGTGTATGTATTTATATATTTATTAGTGTTACTGTGTGTGCATGTATTTATATCAGTCTTACCCTGTGTGCATGTATTTATATCTTTATAAGTCTTACCCTGTGTGCATGTATTTATATCTTTATCAGTCTTACCCTGTGTGTATGTACTTATATCTTTATTAGTCTTACCCTGTGTGCATGTATTTATATCTTTATCAGTGTTACTGTGTGTGCATGTATTTATATTAGTCTTACCCTGTGTGCATGTATTTATATCTTTATCAGTATTACCCTTTTTGCATGTATTTATATCTTTATCAGTCTTACCCTGTGTGCATGTATTTATATCTTTATCAGTCTTTCCATCTGTGCATGTATGTATACCTTTATCAGTCTTACCCTGTGTGCATGTATTTATATCTATATCAGTCTTACCCTGCGTGCATCCCACGGCAATAGTATATCTTTATCATTCTTACTCTGTGTGCATGTAATTATATCTTTATCAATCTTACCCTGTGTGCATGTATTTATATTAGTCTTACCCTGTGTGCATGTATTTATATCTTTATCAGTCTTACCCTGTGTGCATGTATTTATATCTTTATCAGTCTTACCCTGTGTGCATGTATTTATATCTATATCAGTCTTACCCTGCATGCATCCCACGGGAATAGGGCCCTCAATTCATCCTGTATGTGTTTGTAAATTTTGTCCTGTTTCTTACAAGTTGTATATCATTGTTTTATTTAAATGAATTGTATCCATGGACAGCGCTGCAGAATATGTTGACGCTGTATAAATAAAGTATAATAATAATAATAATTATATCTTTATCATTCTTACTCTGTGTGCATGTATTTATATCTTTATCAGTCTTACCTCATGTGCATGTATTTATATCTTTCTCAGTCTTACTCTGTGTGCATGTACTTATATCAGTCTTACCCTGTATGCATGTATTTATATTAGTCTTACCCTGTGTGCATGTATTAATATCTTTATTAGTGTTACTGTGTGTGCATGTATTTATATCAGTCTTACCCTGTGTGCATGTATTTATATCTTTATAAGTCTTACCCTGTGTGCATGTATTTATATCTTTATCAGACTCTTACCCTGTGTGTATGTACTTATATCTTTATTAGTCTTACCCTGTGTGCATATATTTATATCTTTATAAGTCTTACTCTGTGTGCATGTATTTATATATTTATCAGTGTTACTGTGTGTGCATTTATTTATATCAGTCTTACCCTGTGTGCATGTATTTATATCTTTATCAGTCTTACCCTGTGTGCATGTATTTATATCTTTATCAGTCTTTCCCTCTGTGCATGTATGTATACATTTATCAGTCATACCCTGTGTGCATGTATTTATATCTATATCAGTCTTACCCTGCATGCATCCCACGGCAATAGGGCCCTCAATTCATCCTGTATGTGTTTGTAAATTTTGTCCTGTCTCTTACAAGTTTTATATCATTGTTTTATTTAAATTAATTGTATCCATGGACAGCGCTGCGGAATATGTTGATGCTTCATAAATAAAGTATAATAATAATAATTATATCTTTATCATTCTTACTCTGTGTGCATGTATTTATATCTTTATCAGTCTTACCTCATGTGCATGTATTTATATCTTTCTCAGTCTTACCCTGTGTGCATATATTTATATCTTTTTCAGTCTTACCCTGTGTGCATGTATTTATATCTATATCAGTCTTACCCTGCATGCATCCCACGGGAATAGGGCCCTCAATCCATCCTGTATGTGTTTGTAAATTTTGTCCTGTTTCTTACAAGTTGTATATCATTGTTTTATTTAAATGAATTGTATCCATGGACAGCGCTGCAGAATATGTTGAGGCTTCATAAATAAAGTATAATAATAATAATAATTATATCTTTATCATTCTTACTCTGTGTGCATGTATTTATATCTGTATCAGTCTTACCTCATGTGCATGTATTTATATCTTTCTCAGTCTTACTCTGTGTGCATGTACTTATATCAGTCTTACCCTGTGTGCATGTATTTATATTAGTCTTACCTTGTGTGCATGTATTTATATCTTTATTAGTGTTACTGTGTGTGCATGTATTTATATCAGTCTTTCCCTGTGTGCATGTATTTATATCTTTATAAGTCTTACCCTGTGTGCATGTATTTATATCTTTATCAGTCTTACCCTGTGTGTATGTACTTATATCTTTATTAGTCTTACCCTGTGTGTATATATTTATATCTTTATAAGTCTTACTCTGTGTGCATGTATTTATATCTTTATCAGTGTTACTGTGTGTGCATGTATTTATATCAGTCTTACCCTGTGTGCATGTATTTATATCTTTATCAGTCTTACCCTGTGTGCATGTACTTATATCTTTATCAGTCTTACCCTGTGTGCATGTATTTATATCTTTATCAGTCTTTCCCTCTGTGCATGTATGTATACATTTATCAGTCTTACCCTGTGTGCATGTATTTATATCTATATCAGTCTTACCCTGCGTGCATCCCACAGCAATAGGGCCCTCAATTCATCCTGTATGTGTATGTAAATTTTGTCCTGTCTCTTACAAGTTTTATATCATTGTTTTATTTTAATGAATTGTATCCATGGACAGCGCTGCAGAATATGTTGACGCTTCATAAATAAAGTATAATAATAATAATTATATCTTTATCATTTTTACTCTGTGTGCATGTATTTATATCTTTATCAGTCTTACCTCATGTGCATGTATTTATATCTTTCTCAGTCTTACCCTGTGTGCATGTATTTATATCTTTATCAGTCTTACCCTTTGTGCATGTATTTATATCAGTCTTACCCTGTGTGCATGTATTTATATTAGTCTAACCCTGTGTGCATGTATTTATATCTTTATCAGTCTTATCCTTTGTGCATATATTTATATCAGTCTTACCCTGTGTGCATGTATTTATATCTTTATCATTCTTGCCCTGTGTGCATGTATTTATATCTTTATCAGTGTTACTGTGTGTGCATGTATGTATATCAGTCTTACCCTGTGTGCATGCATTTATATCTTTATCAGTCTTACCCGTTGTGTATGTACTTATATCTTTATCAGTCTTCCCCATGGGTGCATATATCTATATCTTTACAAGTCTTACTCTGTGTGCATGTATTTATATCTTTATCAATCTTACCCTGTATGCATGTATTTATATCTTTATCAGTGTTACTGTGTGTGCATTTATTTATATCAATCTTACCCTGTGTGTTTGTATTTATATCAGTCTAACCCTGCGTGCATGCATTTATATCTTTATCAGTCTAACCCTGAGTGCATGTATTTATATCTTTATCAGTCTCACCCTGTGTGCATGTATTTTTATCTTTATCAGTCTTACCCTTTGTGCATGTATTTATATCAGTCTTACCCTGGGTGTATATATTTATATATTTTTTCAGGCTTACCCTGTGTGCATGTGCTTATATCTTTATCAGTCTTACTCTATGTGCATATATGTATATCTTTATCAGTCTTACCCTGTGTGTATGTACTTATATCTTTATCATTCTTACCCTGTGTGCATGTATTTATATCTTTATCAGTGTTACTGTGTGTGCATGTATGTATATCAGTCTTACCCTGTGTGCATGTATTTATATCAGTCTTACCCCATGTGCATGTATTTATATATTTATCAGTCTTACCCTGTGTGTTTGTGTTTATATCAGACTTACCCTTTGTGCATGTATTTATATATTTATCAGTCTTACCCTGTGTGCATGTATTTATATCTTTATCAGTATTACCCTTTGTGCATGTATTTATATCTTTATCAATCTTACCCTGCGTGCATGTATTTATATCAGTCTTACCCTGAGTGCATGTATTTATATCTTTATCAGTGTTAGCCTGTGTGCATGTATTTATATCCGTCTTACTCCATGTGCATGTATTTATATATTTATGAGTCTTACCTCATGTGCATGTCTTTATATCTTTCTCAGTCTTACTCTGTGTGAATGTATTTATATCTTTATCAGTTTTAACCTTTGTGCATGTATTTATATCAGTCTTACCCTGTATGCATGTATTTATGTCTTTATCAGTCTTATCCTGTGTGCATATATTTATATCTTTATCAGTGTTACCCTGTGTGCATGTATTTATATCAGTCTTACCCCATGTTAATTTTTTATATGTTTATCAGTCTTACTCTGTGTGCATGTATTTATATCTATGTTAGTCTTACCCTGTGTGTATGTACTTATATCTTTATTAGTCTAACCCTTTGTGCATATATTTATATCTTTATCAGTCTTACCCTGTGTGCATATATTTATATCTTTATCAGTGTTACTGTGTGTGCATGTATTTATATCAGTCTTACCCAATGTTCATTTATTTATATCTTTATCAGTCTTACCCTGTGTGCATGTATTGATATCTTTATCAGTCTTACCCTTTGTACATGTATTTATATATGTATCAGTCTTATCCTGTGTGTTTGTATTTATATCAGTCTAACCCTGCGTGCATGTATTTATATCTTTATCAATATTACCCTGTGTGCATATATTTATATCAGTCTTACCCTGGGTGCATGTATTTATATCAGTCTTACCCTGCGTGCATATATTTATATCAGTCTTACCCTGGGTGCATGTATTTATATCAGTCTTACCCTGTGTGCATATATTTATATCAGTCTTACCCTGGGTGCATGCATTTATATCTTTATCAGTCTTACCCTGTGTGCATGTACTTTTATCTTTATCAGTCTTACTCTGTGTGCATATATGTATATCTTTATCAGTCTTACTCTGTGTGCATATATGTATATCTTTATCAGTCTTACCCTGTGTTCATGTATTTATACCGCAAGATCCAAATGATTTGGTCTGTCACTCGACAATTCTGGTGGCCAGGTCTTCGTTCTGATGTTGCTGCGTATGTTGCCTCCTGCAACATCTTTCCATGGACTTCATTGTCGAGCTCCCTTTTTCCAGTGGCAGTACTGTTGTCCTAATGGTGGTTGACCGTTTTCTAAAATGTCACATTGCATTCCCTTGAAGAAGCTGCCTACCGCTCAGGAGCTTGCTTCAATTTTTTCCCCGGGAGGTCTTCCATTTACATGGGTTACCCAAGGGGATAGTCTCAGACTGGGGTAGCCAGTTTGTCTCCAGATTTTGGCATTCTTTTTGTGCTCAAATGGGGATCCAGCTTTCCTTCTCCTCGGTATATCACCCTCAATCCAATGGGGCTGCAGAACAGTCTAATCAAGTTCTGGAACAGTTCCTCCATTGCTATGTCTCAGATCACCACAATAATTGGTCTGAACTGTTACCTTGGGCAGATTTCGCTCGTAATAGTGCTATTAATGCTTCCTCCCAGTTATCCCTGTTCATGGCGAATTATGGGTTTCAACCATCCTTGTTACCCGATTCATTCATGTGGGTATTCCGGCTTTGGAAGAGCATCTCTGGGCAACTCAGTTAAATGTGGGTGCAGATTCAGGATTGCCTTCATTGTTCTATGCAGCACCAAAAGTTCCAGGCTGAAGCTGATTGTAGGCTTCTGCCCGTGCCTTCCTACCAGGTTGGTGAGAGGGTTTGACTGTCCTCCCGCATCTTGAGCCTTCATGTGCCTTCCAATAAACTGGCTCCCTGTTATGTTGGTCCTTTTCTAATACTCTGATGGGTCAATCCTGTGGCCTACGCTCTTGACCTTCCTCCTGCAATGCACATCTCCAATGTTTTTCATGTCTTCCTCTTGAAACCATTGGTTTGTAATCGGTTTACCACTGTGTTGCCTCGTCCCTGTCCTATCTCTGTTGACAACCATGAAGAATATGAGGTCAGCAGCATTATTGACTCTCATATGTCCAGGGACCGCATACAGTATTTGGTTCACTGGAGGGGCTACGGCCCAGAGGAGCGTTCATGGGTTCCCTCCTCTGATGTACATGCTACCGCCCTCCTCTGTGTCTTCCATGCCCGTTTCCCCAATAAGCCTTTTGTCCTCCAGCGGGGGATGGGTCTTTGAGGGGAGGGTACTGTCAGGGTTTTTGCCCTGCTTTGTTTGCCATGTGCTGCTGGCAGCTATTTAACTCACTTACTGAATCTGGTGCAGAGTATGTGATGGTGCTCATTTTCTGCACACCCTCTTATGGCCAGACTGGTGAACATCATCCGTGTGAGACAGGTTGCAGTCTCAGAATTGTGATGTTATCACCTATTATTTAAAGGGCCTCTGTTCAGTATGCTTTGCTCTTGTGTTGTCTCAGACCTGTTTGTGAGTTCCTGTGTATTACCTGGCTTGTCTGACGTCGCTTCTGGTTCCTGATCCCTGGCTTGTTCCTGACTCTGCTGTTTTCCTTGTGTCACGCCGCACCGCTCTAGCCATTGTTAGGGGCGCGGCGTCTCCTTCCCTGCTCGTTGCCAGGGGCAGTGCCGGCTCAGATGCTCCTGATGCCAGTCAGACCTCAGTGCTGCAAATCCTGCACCTATTTAAACTTTCCACAAACGATCTTTCACTGCCCAAGTATAGGTTTTACTTTGTGTACTCCTGGGTGGGACAGATCGTTCTTTCTAAGTGCCTAAATACCGTTACTGAACCTGCCTGCCTGACTACTCTCCTG
Source organism: Bombina bombina (assembly GCF_027579735.1). Classification (NCBI taxonomy): domain Eukaryota; kingdom Metazoa; phylum Chordata; class Amphibia; order Anura; family Bombinatoridae; genus Bombina; species Bombina bombina. Next base: position 280,464,447 of record NC_069506.1, on the reverse strand, counting down.
CCTTAACCCTTAAACTGCTGGATTTATTACTGTTGCTGAACCTGCCTGTCTGACTTTTCTGCCTGCCTTAACCCTTAACTGCTGGATTGATTACTGTTGCTGAACCTGCCTGTCTGACTACTCTACCTGCCTTAACCCTCAATCTGCTGGACTGCTTTGCTGTTGCCAAACCCTGCCTGCCTGACCATTCTAATGGTTCATCCTTGGACTTCTCTGCTGTTGCCGCTGGGGACTGTCCTGCCTGTGGTGAGTGCCGCCATCCTCATCTCACTAACTTTCTCTACTCTGGGGTATTCCCTATCATTCTGTCTCGACGCCGGAATAACAAGACTACTGGCCAAGTTTGGTCTTATAGAGGAGTATCCCACGAGCGTTACACCTAGTTCTTGATCCCGGCTGGTCTGACTACTCGCTTTGGCTCCTGACTCGGCTGGTCTGACTACCAGCTCTGGCTTTGACTCCTGGCTTGTTATTTGACTTGTGGAGTTTTTATTATTTTTTTTTATTAATAAAGGTGTGATTATTTTTGCACTTCTCGTCTCAGTCTGATTCCTGGCACACTGACATTGTATTTATATCAGTCTTAGCCTGCATACATGTATTTATATCTTTATCAGTCTTACCCTGCGTGCATGTATTTATATATTTATCAGTGTTACCCTGTGTGCATGTATTTATATCAGTCTTACCCTATGTGTATGTATTTATATCTTTATTAGTCTTACCCTGCGTGCATGTATTTATATCTTTATCAGTATTTCCCTGTGTGCATGTATTTATATCATTATCAGTGTTACCCCACTGTGTGCATGTATATATCAGTCTTACCCCATGTACATGTATTTATATCTTTATTAGTCTTACCCTGTGTGCATGTATTTATATCTTTATTAGTCTTACCCTGTGTTCATATATTTATATCTTTATCAGTCTTACCCTGTGTGCCTGTATTTATATCTTTATCAGTCTTACCCTGTGTGCCTGTATTTATATCTTTATCAGTCTTACCCTGTGTGCATGTATTTATATCTTTATCATTCTTACCCTGTGTGCATGTATTTATCTTGTGTGCATGTATTTATATCAGTCTTACCCTGTGTGCATGCACTTATAAATACATGCTCACAAGGTGAGATTGGTAAAGATATATCTTTTATCAGTCTTACGCTGTGTGCATGTATTTATCCTGTGTTCATGTATTTATATCTTTATCAGTCTTACCCTTTGTGCGTGTATTTATATCTTTATCAGTCTTATTCTGTGTGCATGTATTTATATCAGTCTTACCATGTGTGCATGCATTTATATCAGTCTTAACTCGTGCATGTGTTTATATTTTTATCAGTCTTTCCCAGTGTGCATGTATTTATATCTTTATCAGTCTTTCCCTGTGTGCATGTATTTATATCTTTATCAGTCTTTCCCAGTGTGCATGTATTTATATATCAGTCTTACCCTGTGTGCATGTATTTATATCTTTATCATTCTTACCCTGTGTGCATGTATTTATATCAGTCTTACCCTGTGTGTATGTATTTATATCTTTATTAGTCTTACTCTGTGTTCATATATTAATATCTTTATCAGTCTTACCCTGTGTGCATGTATTTATATCTTTATCATTCTTACCCTGTGTGCATGTATTTATCTTGTGTGCATGCATTTATATCAGTCTTACCCTGTGTGTATGTATTTATATCTTTATTAGTCTTACCCTGTGTTCATATATTTATATCTTTATCACTTACCCTGTGTGCATGTATTTATATCTTTATCATTCTTACCCTGTGTGCATGTATTTATCTTGTGTGCATGTATTTATATCAGTCTTACCCTGTGTGCATGCACTTATATCTTTACCAATCTCACCTTGTGAGCATGTATTTATATCTTTTATCAGTCTCACGCTGTGTGCATGTATTTATCCTGTGTTCATGTATTTATATCTTTATCAGTCTTACCCTTTGTGCGTGTATTTATATCTTTATCAGTCTTATTCTGTGTGCATGTATTTATATCAGTCTTACCCTGTGTGCATGCATTTATATCAGTCTTAACTCGTGCATGTGTTTATATTTTTTATCAGTCTTTCCCAGTGTGCATGTATTTATATCTTTATCAGTCTTTCCCAGTGTGCATGTATTTATATCTTTATCAGTCTTTCCCTGTGTGCATGTATTTATATCTTTATCAGTCTTTCCCTGTGTGCATGTATTTATATCTTTATCAGTCTTTCCCAGTGTGCATGTATTTATATCTTTATCAGTCTTACCCTGTGTGCATGTATTTATATCTTTATCATTCTTACCCTGTGTGCATGTATTTATATCAGTCTTACCCTGTGTGTATGTATTTATATCTTTATTAGTCTTACCCTGTGTTCATATATTAATATCTTTATCAGTCTTACCCTGTGTGCATGTATTTATATCTTTATCATTCTTACTCTGTGTGCATGTATTTATCTTGTGTGCATGTATTTATATCAGTCTTACCCTGTGTGTATGTATTTATATCTTTATTAGTCTTACCCTGTGTTCATATATTTATATCTTTATCACTTACCCTGTGTGCATGTATTTATATCTTTATCATTCTTACCCTGTGTGCATGTATTTATCTTGTGTGCATGTATTTATATCAGTCTTACCCTGTGTGCATGCACTTATATCTTTACCAATCTCACCTTGTGAGCATGTATTTATATCTTTTATCAGTCTTACGCTGTGTGCATGTATTTATCCTGTGTTCATGTATTTATATCTTTATCAGTCTTACCCTTTGTGCTTGTATTTATATATTTTTCAGTCTTACTCTGTGTGCATATATTTATATCTTTATCAGTCTTACCCTCTGTGCATGTATTTATATATTTATCAGTCTTATTCTGTGTGCATGTATTTATATCAGTCTTACCCTGTGTGCATGCATTTATATCAGTCTTAACTCGTGCATGTGTTTAAATCTTTAGCAGTCTTTCCCAGTGTGCATGTATTTATATCTTTATCAGTCTTTCCCTGTGTGCATGTATTTATATCTTTATCAGTCTTTCCCAGTGTGCATGTATTTATATCTTTATCAGTCTTACCCTGTGTGCATGTATTTATATATTTATCAGTCTTACCCTGTGTGCATGTACTTATATCTTTATCAGTCTTACCCCATGTGCATGTATTTATATTAGTCTTACCCTGTGTGCATGTACTTATATCTTAATCAGTCTTACCCTGTGTGCATGTACTTATATCTTTATCAGTCTTACCCTGTGTGCATGTATTTATATCTTTATCAGTCTTACCCTTTGTGCGTGTATTTATATCTTTATCAGTCTTAGTCTGTGTGCATGTATTTATATCAGTCTTACCCTGTGTGCATGCATTTATATCAGTCTTAACTCGTGCATGTGTTTATATTTTTTATCAGTCTTTCCCAGTGTGCATGTATTTATATCTTTATCAGTCTTTCCCAGTGTGCATGTATTTATATCTTTATCAGTCTTTCCCTGTGTGCATGTATTTATATCTTTATCAGTCTTTCCCAGTGTGCATGTATTTATATCTTTATCAGTCTTACCCTGTGTGCATGTATTTATATCTTTATCATTCTTACCCTGTGTGCATGTATTTATATCAGTCTTACCCTGTGTGTATGTATTTATATCTTTATTAGTCTTACTCTGTGTTCATATATTAATATCTTTATCAGTCTTACCCTGTGTGCATGTATTTATATCTTTATCATTCTTACCCTGTGTGCATGTATTTATCTTGTGTGCATGCATTTATATCAGTCTTACCCTGTGTGTATGTATTTATATCTTTATTAGTCTTACCCTGTGTTCATATATTTATATCTTTTATCAGTCTTACGCTGTGTGCATGTATTTATCCTGTGTTCATGTATTTATATCTTTATCAGTCTTACCCTTTGTGCGTGTATTTATCTTGTGTGCATGTATTTATATCAGTCTTACCCTGTGTGCATGCACTTATATCTTTACCAATCTCACCTTGTGAGCATGTATTTATATCTTTTATCAGTCTTACGCTGTGTGCATGTATTTATCCTGTGTTCATGTATTTATATCTTTATCAGTCTTACCCTTTGTGCGTGTATTTATATCTTTATCAGTCTTATTCTGTGTGCATGTATTTATATCAGTCTTACCCTGTGTGCATGAATTTATATCAGTCTTAACTCGTGCATGTGTTTATATTTTTTATCAGTCTTTCCCAGTGTGCATGTATTTATATCTTTATCAGTCTTTCCCAGTGTGCATGTATTTATATCTTTATCAGTCTTTCCCTGTGTGCATGTATTTATATCTTTATCAGTCTTTCCCAGTGTGCATGTATTTATATCTTTATCAGTCTTACCCTGTGTGCATGTATTTATATCTTTATCATTCTTACCCTGTGTGCATGTATTTATATCAGTCTTACCCTGTGTGTATGTATTTATATCTTTATTAGTCTTACCCTGTGTTCATATATTAATATCTTTATCAGTCTTACCCTGTGTGCATGTATTTATATCTTTATCATTCTTACTCTGTGTGCATGTATTTATCTTGTGTGCATGTATTTATATCAGTCTTACCCTGTGTTCATATATTAATATCTTTATCAGTCTTACCCTGTGTGCATGTATTTATATCTTTATCATTCTTACCCTGTGTGCATGTATTTATCTTGTGTGCATGTATTTATATCAGTCTTACCCTGTGTGCATGCACTTATATCTTTACCAATCTCACCTTGTGAGCATGTATTTATATCTTTTATCAGTCTTACGCTGTGTGCATGTATTTATCCTGTGTTCATGTATTTATATCTTTATCAGTCTTACCCTTTGTGCTTATATTTATATATTTTTCAGTCTTACTCTGTGTGCATATATTTATATCTTTATCAGTCTTACCCTCTGTGCATGTATTTATATATTTATCAGTCTTATTCTGTGTGCATGTATATATATCAGTCTTACCCTGTGTGCATGCATTTATATCAGTCTTAACTCGTGCATGTGTTTAAATCTTTAGCAGTCTTTCCCAGTGTGCATGTATTTATATCTTTATCAGTCTTTCCCTGTGTGCATGTATTTATATCTTTATCAGTCTTACCCTGTGTGCATGTATTTATATATTTATCAGTCTTACCCTGTGTGCATGTACTTATATCTTTATCAGTCTTACCCCGTGTGCATGTATTTATATTAGTCTTACCCTGTGTGCATGTACTTATATCTTTATCAGTCTTACCCTGTGTGCATGTACTTATATCTTTATCAGTCTTACCCTGTGTGCATGTATTTATATCTTTATCAGTCTTTCCCAGTGTGCATGTATTTATATCTTTATCAGTCTTACCCTGTGTGCATGTACTTACATCAGTCTTACCCTGTGTGCATGTACTTATATCTTTATCAGTCTTACCCTGTGTGCATGTACTTATATCTTTATCAGTCTTACCCTGTGTGCATGTGTTTATATCTTTATCAGTCTTTCCCAGTGTGCATGTATTTATATCTTTATCAGTCTTTCCCACTGTGCATGTATTTATATCTTTATCAGTCTTATCCTGTGTGCATATATTTATATCTTTATCAGTCTTTCCCAGTGTGCATGTATTTAAATCTTTATTAGTCTTACCTTGTTTGCACGTTTTTATATCTTTATCAGTATCACCCTGGGTGCACACAGAATAGCACATGATAACATAGTATAACACAGGATAGCACAGAATAGCACAGGATAAAACAGAATAGAACAGAATAGCACATGATAACATAGTATAACACAGTATAGCACAGGTTATTACAGGATAACACAGGATATCACAGAATAGCACAGGATAGCACAGGATAGCACAGGATACCACAGGAGAGCACAGAGTAAATTTGATATTAGAGGTACACTGATTTTTATCTTTTATGCCTCTTTAGGTTTAAACATATGCAGGGGCCACTGGCTTTGTCTGGTGTGAATTACTGATATTTATAGAGACAGAAGCACTCAGCTAGGGGTGAGAACAGCTCAGTAGTTTGTTCTATGACAAGTCACCACCTGGCAGCAGAATCTTTTTGCCATTTGTAATTTACCTAATCCTGCCTTAATTCAACAGTCCAGCCCTAAAACACCAGGCAACCCTCTTCTGAACATGGCAGCCCTACTCTGTACATGGCAACCATCCATTAAACATGGCAAACTTCCTCTGTACATGACAACCCTCCTCTGAACATGGCAACCATCCTCTAAAAATGGCAAACTTCCTCTGTACATGGCAACCCTCCTCTGAACATGGCAACCCTCCTCTGAACATGGCAACCATCCTCTGTACATGGTAACCCTCCTCTGAACATGGCAACCCTCCTCTGTACATGACCACCCTCCTCTGAACATAGCAACCCTCCTCTGTACATGGCAACCGTCCTCTGAACATAGCAACCCTCCTCTGAACATGGCAACCATCCTCTGTACATGGCAACCCTCCTCTGAACATAGCAACCCTCCTCTGTACATAACCACCCTCCTCTGAACATAGCAACCCTCCTCTGAACATGGCAACCATCCTCTGAACATGGCAACCATCCTCTGAACATAGCAACCCTCCTCTGAACATGGCAACCATCCTCTGTACATCACAACCCTCCCCTAAACATGGCGCAACCCTCCTCTAAACATGGCAACCCTTCTCTAAACATGGCAACCATCCTCTGTACATGGCAACCCTCCCCTGAACATGGCAACCCTTCTCTAAACATGGCAACCCTCCTCTGTACATGGCAACCCTCCCCTGAACATGGCAACCCTTCTCTAAATATGGCAACCATCCTCTGAACATGGCAATGCTCCCCTGAACATGGCAACCCTTCTCTAAATATGGCAACCATCCTCTGAACATGGCAACGCTTCCCTGAACATGGCAACCCTTCTCTAAATATAAAACAGTGTAAATAGGGGCGCTATCACTTTAAAATTGTGCAATTCTGCACAAGTAAAGACTCAGATGCTAGGTGTGAATAGATACTCAAAGTGTCTATTAAACACAATAAAGTGTAAAAAGGGGCACTATCACTTTATGATTAGCCAATCTGCAATGACTGGGGAAACAAATATTTGGTTCAAAATTGTTACTCAGAAATGCATTAAGTGATATGTAATGTGTAAATACAAATTACACTAATGCATGTATAAAATATAACCTATTTTTCTATAGACCTTCTCTAAATATGGCAACCATCCTCTGAACATAGCAACCCTCCTCTGTACATGGTAACCCTTCTATGTACATGGCAATCATCCTCTGACCATAGCAACCCTCCTCTGAACATGGCAACCCTTCCCTGAGCATGGCAACCTTCCACTGAACATGGCAACCCTCATCTGAACATGGCAACCCTCCTCTGAATATGGCAACCCTCCCCTGTACATGGCAACCCTTATATGAACATGGCAACCCTCCTCTGAACATGGCAACCCTCCCCAGAATATGGCAACCGTCCTCTGAACATGGCAACCCTCCCCAGAACATAACAACCCTCCTCTGAACATGGCAACCCTCCCCAGAACATGGCAACCCTGCCATGAACATGGTTACGCTCCCCTGTAAATGCAACGCTCCACTGAATATGGCAACCCTCCTCTGAACATGGCAACCTCAGGAGGTTGTTTACGGTTTCAGGGGGATTTTTCAGTGAGGTGCAGCTTTTTCTCTCTCTAGGCTCGTTGGGCAGGGAGTTTCCCTCATTAGCCTTAGGTAGACATTTCCCAGGGTCATAATACACATATTTACACAAACAGACGTGCTCAACCCAATGTGCCTAGAGAGATATGGCTGCAACTCACTGAGGACAAAACATAATCTGGTGTTGACATGTTCTTTTCTAGGAGGGATGAGACTGGGTCTATACCTGTGTTCTTCTGTAAATTAAACATAACCGGGATTTCAAAAAGAAAGTAACCAATATCGACAATGTGAGGATATCCACACTGCACGTTTCAGCCATTTAGTCCCTCATCAGTGCGATTAGCTAAATGACATATTTTAGGGAAGTACCTTAATTTTGGTGTGTTTAGAAGGGTATGTTTAAGCAAATGTGCCTTTGTGCTTAGTATAAACAGTTTGACACCAACATGGATTTGACATTTTAGAAAGACAGTTTTCGGTCCATATGAACAGATTAGTTGTACCTCACTGACAACACATACATCTGTGCAGTGATGGGCCTGAGCTATTGGATGTGACAGACTGAAAATCTATAAGGAATTCCCACCATCTATCTGGCACAAGTGAGGCTAAAGAGTCTGCACCTGAGGGCTGTTAAGTCTCTGCATGTTAACCATTTGTTTGCCAGGGATGGCTGCAACTCCAAGTTGTGTAACTAATTATTTTACAGAACATATCATCGCACAATCTCTCCTGCAAACCCAGCTCTCTCCAGCCTGATTTCTATACTACGCTAACAGCACCCCATGATGGGAGGCACCGTTCATCAAGGGTCTATACCACAAGGTAACCAGGCATAGAGTGGTGTAACATCACTGAGGATATGGGACAGATAGGCCAAGCAAGAAGAGAACATTCCTGTCTAAGGTTATCTCCATGGAATGTTGCCCACCCTGTACATCACTTGTCAGGTTCTGTGGATCTGAAGAGAATGCCGGCTCAGCCTGTACACATCTGAGAGGAATGAGACTGATTCTGTACTTCTGTTTTCCTGCCAGGTTACTTGGCTGGGAATTAGAATTCCATAGCACGGAATTTGTAAATGTTTTGCCTGCTGTAGGCCTGTACCAGGTACCAAGTAAGGTGAGGATGCTGCAATATTTATGTGTTCAGGGCACTGTGGCCTGTAGATAGGGGTCTGATGAATCCTAATTCAGTAATTCCTAATCTCCAGTGTTAAATGAGCTGTAAAATTGTTTTACTAATACAGAGATTAATAAAACTGTCAAGTTATCTTAACTTATAGCATGAAATCTGCCAATTTCTAGATAATGTATCTATCACACATATCTAATGTTTTCCCCATGCGTTTGTGCCACAGAACACCGCTGTACCCTTGAAAGGGACAATTCAGCAAGTCTATTTTAATAAATAACATAATCCATTTCTGGCAGTTTTTTAAATTATGTTGGCATTTTCAAATTCTACACATAAGACCTGGTAAAGACAGTAGTATTTTTTAGCTGTATGATGTTATTTCAAGGTTCTCGCCCACACTCAGTTAATTAACTGTTATGTTTTATGTTTTTACTGAGCGTTTGTATCTTCTGATATTATCTGTGAAAATCTGTGTGAGATTGGATTTATAACATGGTTACACACTTGCCTCATATTATAAGCGTGTTTTTTTTTCCATATGTTTCACTTAATTTTGCTACTAATTGTTCCTGATTGATTCTTTTTGGGCCTAATATTCAAAAGCTTGCTGGCATGGAGGTGTTTTTCCTTCATATACAAAACCCTGAGATAAATATCTTTCCCATTAAAGTTTGTGTTTTTACCTCTCCATATTGACTAGATGTCTTAAATCCTCTCGTCTGAGCGGAGAGCTTTAGATCATCTCATCTGAGTGGAGAGATTTAGATCATGTCACCTGAGTGGACTGGAGAGATTTAGATCATGTCACCTGAGTGGAGAGATTTAGGGCTCGATGATATATTCTTCACCAGCTCAAACCTTCTTTTTCTCGCTGACACTCGCAGGGCTGCCCCGGTGCAATGATCTGAAAAAAGGGGCAGTCCCTGCGAGTGGCTAGATGGCTCCTATTAAAAGTAATGGAGCTCGCTGGATAGGGAAACTTCGCTCCTTAGTGCGAAGTTAGCAGGGAGCAGGGAGAGCACTTTAAAATTAAAATCCTGCAGCCAATATAACTCACATTACGCTGCTTTCTGCTTATAGCATCTTACATTTGCCTATATTTTAGTATGCATTTGTTTTTCTATTGGGGTTATAAGTGTTCGTATTGTTTTGACAAAAGCTCGCCACCTTTTAGTAAAACTGTGATATCTGCAGTTTGAAAATCTTTATAGAATTACGCTGGGATTAGTGAGACATTGTCATATACGCCCATGGAACGCCCATGTTCAGCCCATTTTACAAAAAAACAATAATTACGCTTTGCATTTTGTATTTATAAATTCATATTTGTGTGTGATTTTTGTACATCCAGTGTACTACAATTACGATTTACGCTGTGCATATTTCATTTGATTTATTCCTGTGTAAATTACATACTAATTTTACTTTTTTGTTAATATACGATTTTTGGTGCACATTAACAATACAATTTTTCCCTGCTTATTTTTGTGTGAATGGTTCAAATATTTGTTTTGTTTAAAATACGAATTTTGTTGTGCACATTTCATATGAAAATGTAGTATACGCCCCTTAGCGAGAAACCCTGTTTTCAGGGTAAAAAATGGCTTTAGATTATTCCACCATGGAAATAGAAGGACTGGCGAGCATTCATTAATAATCTCGCCAGACTAGAGAGCTTTCAATCATCGAGCCCTTAGATCATGTCGTCTGAGCAGAGAGCTTTAGATCATCTCACCTATACAGAGAGCTTTAGACAATCTCACCTGAGCAGAGAGATTTAGATAATCTCACCTGAGTAAAGAGCTTTAGATCATCTCACCTGAGCGGAGAGCTTTAGATCATCTTACCTGAGCACAGAGTTTTAGATCATCTCACCTGAGCACAGAGTTTTAGATAATCTCACCTGAGCAGAGAGCTTTAGATCTTGTCACCTGAGCAGAGAGCTTTAGATCTTGTCACCTGAGCAGAGAGCTTTAGATCTTGTCACCTGAGCAGAGAGCTTTAGATCATGTCACCTGAACAGAGAGCATTGGATCATCTCACCTGAGCGGAGAGCTTTAAATCATCTCACCTGAGCAGAGAGCTTTAGATCATCTCACCTGAGCGGAGAGCTTTAGATCATTTTACCTGAGTGAAGAGCTTTAGATCCTCTCACCTGAGCACAGAGCTTTAGATCATCTAACCTGAGCAGAGAGATTTAGATCATCTCACCTGAGTGGAAAGCTTTAGATCATATCACTTGAGCGGAGAGCTTTAGATTATGTCACCTGAGCAGAGAGCATTAGATTATCTCACCTGAGCTGAGAGCTTTGACTCAATCAACTCACCTGAGCGGAGAGCTTTAGATCATCTCACCTGAGTGGAGAGATTTAGATCATGTCACCTGAGTGGAGAGATTTAGATCATGTCACCTGAGTGGAGAGATTTAGGGCTCGATGATATATTCTTCGCCAGCTCAAACCTTCTTTTTCTCGCTGACACTCTCAGGGCTCCCCGGTGCAATGATCGTAAAAAAAGGGGCAGTCCCTGCGAGTGGCGAGATGGCTCCTATTAAAAGTAATGGAGCTCGCTGGATAGGGAAACTTCGCTCCTTAGTGCGAAGTTAGCAGGGAGCAGGGAGAGCACTTTAAAATTAAAATCCTGAAGTCAATATAACTCACATCATGCTGCTTTCTGCTTATAGCATCTTACATTCGCCTATATTTTAGTATGCATTTGTTTTTCTATTGGGGTTATAAGTGTTCGTATTGTTTTGACAAAAGCTCGCCACCTTTTAGTAAAACTGTGATATCTGCAGTTCGAAAATCTTTATAGAATTACGCTGGGATTAGTGAGACATTGTCATATACGCCCATGGAACGCCCATGTTCAGCCCATTTTACAAAAAAACAATAATTACGCTTTGCATTTTGTATTTATAAATTCATATTTGTGTGTGATTTTTGTACATCCAGTGTACTACAATTACGATTTACGCTGTGCATATTTCATTTGATTTATTCCTGTGTAAATTACATACTAATTTTACTTTTTTGTTAATATACGATATTTGGTGAAGAATTTTGTTACGATTTTTGGTGCACCTTAACAATACAATTTTTCCCTGCTTATTTTTGTGTGAATGGTTCAAATATTTGTTTTCTATAATGTTTAAAATACGAATTTTGTTGTGCACATTTCATATGAAAATGCAGTATACGCCCCTTAGTGAGACACCCTGTTTTCAGGGTAAAAAATGGCTTTAGATCATTCCACCAGGGAAATAGGACTGGCGAGCATTCATTAATAATCTCGCCAGACTAGAGAGCTTTCAATCATCGAGCCCTTAGATCATGTCGTCTGAGCAGAGAGCTTTAGATCATCTCACCTATACAGAGAGCTTTAGATCATCTCATCTGAGTGGAGAGATTTAGATCATCTCACCTAAGCAGAGAGCTTTAGATCATCTAACCTGAGCAGAGAGATTTAGATAATCTCACCTGAGTGGAGTGCTTTAGATCATCTCACCTGAGCGGAGAGCTTTAGATCATCTTACCTGAGCACAGAGTTTTAGATAATCTCACCTGAGCACAGAGCTTTAGACAATCTCACCTGAGCACAGAGCTTTAGATCATCTCACCTGAGGGGAGTGCTTTAGATCATCTCACCTAAGCAGAGAGCTTTAGATCATCTCACCTATACAGAGAGCTTTAGATCATCTCACCTGAGGGGAGTGCTTTAGATCATCTCACCTAAGCAGAGAGCTTTAGATCATCTAACCTGAGCAGAGAGATTTAGATAATCTCGCCTGAGTGGAGTGCTTTAGATCATCTCACCTGAGCGGAGAGCTTTAGATCATTTTACCTGAGCACATAGTTTTAGATCATCTCACCTGAGCACAGAGTTTTAGATAATCTCACCTGAGCAGAGAGCTTTAGATCTTGTCACCTGAGCAGAGAGATTTAGATAATCTCGCCTGAGGGGAGTGCTTTAGATCATGTCACCTGAACAGAGAGCTTTAGATCATCTTACCTGAGCACAGAGTTTTAGATCATCTCACCTGAGCACAGAGTTTTAGATAATCTCACCTAAGCAGAGAGCTTTAGATCTTGTCACCTGAGCAGAGAGCTTTAGATCATCTCACCTGAGCAGAGAGCTTTAGTTCATCTCACCTGAGCACAGAGCTTTAGATCATCTCACCTGAACAGAGAGCATTAGATCATCTCACCTGAGCGGAGAGCTTTAAATCATCTCACCTGAGCAGTGAGCTTTAGATCATCTCACCTGAGCGGAGAGCTTTAGATCATCTTACCTGAGTGAAAAGCTTTAGTTCCTCTCACCTGAGCACAGAGCTTTAGATCATCTAACCTGAGCAGAGAGATTTAGATCATCTCACCTGAGTGGAGAGCTTTAGATCATATCACTTGAGCGGAGAGCTTTAAATTATGTCACCTGAGCAGAGAGCATTAGATCATCTCAACTGAGCGGAGAGCTTTGAATCAATCAACTCACCTGAGCAGAGAGCTTTAGATCATCTCACCTGAACGGAGAGCTTTAAATCAATCATTTCACCTGAGCCAAGAGCTTTAGATCATGTCACCTGAGCGGAAAGCTTTAGATCATCTCACCTGAGCAGAGAGCTTTACATCATCTCACCTGAGCAGAGAGCTTTAGATCATCTCACCTGAGCAGAGAGCTTTAGATCATCTCGCCTGAGCAGAGAGCTTTAGATCATCTCCCCTGAGCGGAGAGCTGAAGATCATCTAACCTGAGCAGAGAGCTTTAGATCATCTAACCTGAGCAGAGAGCTTTAGATCATCTCGCCTGAGCGGAGAGCTTGACATCATCTCACCTGAGCAGAGAGCTTTAGATCATTTCACCTGAGTGGAGCACTTTAGATCATCTTACCTCAGCGGAGAGCCGTAGATCATCTCACCTGAGCAGTGAGGGAGCACATGATGATCTGTCTGCCTTGATATCTTTCTTTATTTTCACCTGAGCAGTGAGCCTTGGATCATCTCACCTGAGCAGAGAGCTGTTGAATATAAAGCCCCTATTAAGAATGTGGCTCTTCTTATTAATTGTAAAGTGCATGAAATCAACAAAAAACATTCAAGATGATAGGCATGGGGCTGTAGTTAAACAGACAGTAAAGTAAAAATTAAGCTTTTATGATTCAGACAGAGCATCAAATTCTAAACAAATTTCCAATGTACTTCTATTATCTAATTCACTTTGTTATCTTGGTATTCAAAAGAATGAAGCACATTTTATAGAATAGGGTAATTAGAAAGTTGTTTAATAAAGTATGTTTAATGTTTGTTCTATCTGAACATTGAAAGCACAATTTTGGATTTCATATCCCTTTAAAGTCATGTAACCAGAGGTTCTGTTTGGATCCTGCTGGTGTCTTGCTAAGGTTCTACTGAGGTCCTTTTGAGGGTCTGCTAAAGTCCTGCTGAGCTCAGTAGCTTGTTCTATGGTGAATTACCACATAGGAGAAGCCTCTTTTAGCCCAATTGTGCATTTTACAGATTAGAACATTTTCTGAAGTATATCAGTCTGATCCTACCTAGTAAGGTTAGTCCAGCAATCCTCCCCTGAACATGAAAAATGACAAATATCCCTTTAAGCACATTGGGCAAGGAGTCCACATCTGGTTTATCTCATCACCCTTAGGGTGATCCAAATGCATACAGAAAGAGAAGTGCTCAAGCAGAAATGATCAACAGCTCAATAGCTTGTTCTATGGTGAGTCACCATCTATGAGTACCCTCTTAGAGCCCAATTGTGCTTTTTAAAAAGGAAAAATTTCCTGAAGTATATCACTCTGATCCCATCTAGTAAGGTCAGTCCAGCCCCAAAATACCAGGCAATTCTCACCTGAACAAGAAACATGGCACCCAGACAATCGTTTTGGCCTTCATTGGCCTTTGTCAGTGAGGTGCAACCATATCCCTCTAAGCACATTGGGCAAGAAGTCCATGTCTGGTTTCCCCAGGGTCATAATCCAAATGCATACAGAAAGAGAAACATTCTACCAGGAACAAACAGCAGCTCAGATAATGCTTGGGTCCTGCTGGGGTCCTGCTGGAATCCTGCTGAGGTTCTGCTGAGGTCCTGCAGTGTTTCTGCTGAGGTTCTGCTGAATACCTTCTGAGGTCCTGATGTGGTACTGCTGGGATCCTGCTAAGGTCCTGTTCAGGTCCTGCTGAGGTCCGGTTTGGGTCAAGCTGAGGTCCTGCTGAGGGAATTTTTAGCTATATTTTTAACCCTACAAAGTAAAAAATAACTTTAAAAATATAATATTTAATTACTGCATTTAATTTTAAACTATAATTGTACATACTACAGTACAAGAGCACCCAGTGCAATATAATAGCCCCATAAAAGTGATGAACCTTATGTAACATCGCCCTATAAAGTCCTAACTCATTGTCATGTCTTTACTTGCTTTCCTATTAGGATATTTGTTGCATTTTGCTTTAATTTGCGCTTTAAAAATTTAGCAAGGAATGGCTGAAGCTGGAAATAGTGACTAAGTACTGTACAGGGGGATTTACGGGACAATTACTGAGATATTGCTGGAATTTATGTAGAGTTTGTGGAACAAATATACAACGCCTTAAAGTCTGGAGGCAACAACCAGCTATGAAAAATAAATTACTCCTAATTATGTTTAGGTCAGTTTTATATTAAATATGTTTTGTTAGTAATTAAAGTCGGATAAAACCATAACTCTAATGTGTTTATTTTACACCCGGGGACAATGTGAGGTTCCAAAAATATCTTAGGATACAACCCTAACTAGATTTCTGCTAAACTCCAGACACCGCCCTGTAGCTAAATCCTTATACTTACATAAATTATGTACTGTGTAATCCCTTATGCAGATGACATTTATATACTGTGTAGTCCCTTACACAGATGACACGTATATACTGTGTAATCCCTTATACATATAACATTTATATACTGTGTAATCCCTTATACAGGTGAGAGCTATATACACTGTGTAATCTCACATACAAGTAACAGTTATATACAGTATGATCCGACACACAGGAGACAGTTATATACAGTGTGATCCCTTATACAGATGACAGTTATATACTGTGTGATCCCTTATATAGATGACATTTATATACTGTGTAATCCCTTATACAGATGAGAGTTATATACACCATGTAATCTCACATACAGATGACAGTTATATACTGTGTAAACTCACATACAGATGAGTTATATACACTGTAATCCCACATACAGGTGACATTTATATACTGTGTAACCCCTTATACAGATGACATTTATATACTGTGTAATCTCACATACAGGTGACAGTTATATACACTGTGCAATCTCACATACAGGTGACAGTTATATACACCGTGTAATCTCATATACATGTGACAGTTATATACACTGTGCAATCTCACATACAGGTGACAGTTATATACACTGTGCAATCTCACATACAGGTGACAGTTATATACACTGTGTAATCTCAGCTATAGGTGACAGTTATATACACTTTATAATCTCACATACAGGTGACAGTTATATACACTGTGTAATCTCACATACAGGTGACAGTAATATACACTGTGTAATCTCACATACAGGTGACAGTTATATACACTGTGTAATCTCACATACAGGTGACAGTTATATACACTGTGTAATCTCCATACAGGTGACAGTTATATACACTGTGTAATCTCACATACAGGTGACAGTTATATACTCTGTGTAATCTCCCATACAGGTGACAGTTATATACACTGTGTAATCTCACATACAGGTGACAGCTATATACTGTGTAATATCACATACAGGTGACAGCTATATACTGTGTAATCTCACATACAGGTGACAGCTATATACCATGTAATCTCACATACAGGTGACAGTTATATACACTGTGTAATCTCACATACAGGTGACAGTTATATACACTGTGTAATCTCACATACAGGTGACAGTTATATACACTGTGTAATCTCACATACAGTTGACAGCTATATACTGTGTAATCTCACATACAGGTGACAGCTATATACCATGTAATCTCAAATACAGGTAACATTTATATACACTGTGTAATCTCACATACAGGTGACAGTTATATGCACAGTGTAATCTCCCATACAGGTGACAGTTATATACTGTGTAATCTCACATAGAGGTAACAGCTATATACACTGGGTAATCTCCCATACAGGTGACATTTATATACCATGTAATCTCACATACAGGTAACATTTATATACACTGTGTAATCTCACATACAGGTGACAGCTATATACCATGTAATCTCACATACAGGTGACAGTTATATACACAGTGTAATCTCACATACAGGTGCCAGTTATATACACTGTGCAATCTCACATACAGGTGACAGTTATATACACTGTGTAATCTCACATACATGTGACAGTTATATACACTGTGCAATCTCACATACAGGTGACAGTTATATACACTGTGTAATCTCACATACATGTGACAGCTATATACACTGTGCAATCTCACATACAGGTGACAGTTATATACACTGTGCAATCTCACATACAGGTGACAGTTATATACACTGTGTAATCTCAGCTATAGGTGACAGTTATATACACTTTATAATCTCACATACAGGTGACAGTTATATACACTGTGAAATCTCACATACAGGTGACAGTAATATACACTGTGTAATCTCACATACAGGTGACAGTTATATACACTGTGTAATCTCACATACAGGTGACAGTTATATACACTGTGTAATCTCCATACAGGTGACAGTTATATACACTGTGTAATCTCACATACAGGTGACAGTTATATACGCTGTGTAATCTCCCATACAGGTGACAGTTATATACGCTGTGTAATCTCCCATACAGGTGACAGTTATATACACCGTGTTATCTCACATACAGGTGACAGCTATATACCATGTAATCTCACATATAGGTGACAGTTATATACACTGTGTAATCTCACATAGAGGTGACAGTTTTATACACTGTGTAATCTCACATACAGGTGACAGTTATATACACTGTGTAATCTCACACACAGTTGACAGCTATATACTGTGTAATCTCACATACAGGTGACAGCTATATACCATGTAATCTCACATAGAGGTGACAGTTATATACACTGTGTAATCTCACATACAGGTGACAGTTATATACACTGTGTAATCTCACATACAGGTGACAGCTATATACCATGTAATCTCACATACAGGTGACAGCTATATACCGTGTAATCTCACATACAGGTAACATTTATATACACTGTGTAATCTCACATGCAGGTGACAGTAATATACACTGTGTAATTTCACATACAGGTGAAAGTTATATACACCATGTAATCTAACATACAGGTGACAGTTATATACACTGCATAATCTCACATGCAGATGACAGTTATATACAGTGTAATCCCACAAACAGGTGACAGTTATATACACTGTGTAATCTCACATAGAGGTGACAGTTATATCAACTGTGTAAACTCACATACATGTGACAGTTATATACACTGTGTAATCTCACATACATGTGACAGTTATATACACCTAGTAATATCACATACAAGTGACAGTTATATACACTGTGTAATCTCACATACATGTGACAGTTATATACACTGTGTAATCTCACATACAGGTGACAGTTATATACACAGTGTAATCTCATATACAGGTGACAGTTATATACACTGTGTAATCTCACATACAGGTGACAGTTATATACACAGTGTAATCTCACATACAGGTGACAGTTATATACACTGTGTAATCCCACAAACAGGTGACAGTTATATACACTGTGTAATCTCACATAGAGGTGACAGTTATATACACCTAGTAATCTCACATACAAGTGACAGTTATATACACTGTGTAATCTCACATACAGGTGACAGTTATATACACTGTGTAATCTCACATAGAGGTGACAGTTATATACACCTAGTAATCTCACATACAAGTGACAGTTATATACACCGTGTAATCTCACATACAAGTGACAGTTATATACACTGTGTAATCTCACATACAGGTGACAGTTATATACACTGTGTAATCTCACATACAGGTGACAGTTATATACTGTGTAATCTCACATACAGGTGAAAGCTATATACCATGTAATCTCCCATACAGGTAACATTTATATACACTGTGTAATCTCACATACAAGTGATAATTATATACACTGTGTAATCTCACATACAAGTGACAGTTATATACACTGTGTAATCTCACATACAGGTGACAGTAATATACACTGTGTAATCTCACATGCAGGTGACAGTTATATACACTGTGTAATCTCACATACAGGTAACAGTTATATACAGTGTGATCCGACATACAGGAGACAGTTATATACAGTGTGATCCCTTATACAGATGACATTTATATACTGTGTAATCCCTTATACAGATGAGAGTTATATACACCATGTAATCTCACATACAGATGACAGTTATATACACTGTATAATCTCATATACAGGTAACAGTATTATACATTGTGTAATCTCACATACAGGTGACAGTAACATACATTGTGTAATCTCATATATAGTTGACAGTCATATAGACCATGTAATCTCACATACAGGTGATAGTTATATACACCGTGTAATCTCACATACAGGTGACAGTTATATACACTGTGTAATCTCACATACAGTTGACAGTTATATACACCGTGTAATCTCACATACAGGTGACAGTTATATACACCGTGTAATCTCACATACAGGTGACAGTTATATACACTGTGTAATCTCACATACAGGTGACAGTTATATACACCATGTAATCTCACATACAGGTGACAGTAAAGTACACTGTATAATCTGACATACAGGTGACAGTTATATACACTGTGTAATCTCACATACAGGTGACAGTTATATACACCGTGTAATCTCACATACAGGTGACAGTAATGTACACTGTATAATCTGACATACAGGTGACAGTTATATACACTGTGTAATCTCACATACAGGTGAAAGTTATATACACCGTGTAATCTCACATACAGCTGACAGTTATATACACTGTGCAATCTCCATACAGGTGACAGTTATTTACATAGTGTAATCTCACATACAGGTAACTTTTATATACACAGTGTAATCTCACATACAGGTGACAGTTATATACAGTGTGTAATCTCACATACAGGTGACAGTTATATACACAGTGTAATCTCACATACAGGTGACAGTTATATACACCGTGTAATCTCACATACAGGTGACAGTTATATACACTGTGTAATCTCACATACAGGTGACAGTTATATACACTGTGTAATCTCACATACAGGTGACAGTTATATACACTGTGTAATTTCACATACAGGTGACAGTTATATACACTGTGTAATCTCCATACAGGTGAAAGTTATATACACCATGTAATCTTACATATAGGTGACAGTTATATACACTGTGTAATCTCACATACAGGTGACAGTTATATACACTGTAATCTCACATACAGGTGACAGTTATATACACAGTGTAATCTCACATACAGGTAACATTTATATACACTGTGTAATCTCACATACAGGTAACATTTATATACACTGTGTAATCTCACATACAGGTGACAGTTATATACACTGTGAAATCTCACATACAGTTGACAGTTATATACACCGTGTAATCTCACATACAGGTGACAGTTATATACACCGTGTAATCTCACATACAGGTGACAGTTATATACACTGTGTAATCTCACATACAGGTGACAGTTATATACACCATGTAATCTCACATACAGGTGACAGTAATGTACACTGTATAATCTGACATACAGGTGACAGTTATATACACTGTGTAATCTCACATACAGGTGACAGTTATATACACCGTGTAATCTCACATACAGGTGACAGTAATGTACACTGTATAATCTGACATACAGGTGACAGTTATATACACCGTGTAATCTCACATACAGGTGACAGTAATATACAATGTGTAATCTCACATACAGGTGACAGTCATATAGACCACGTAATCTCACATACAGGTGACATTTATATACCATGTAATCCCACATGCAGATGACAGTTATATACAGTGTAATCCCGCATACAGGTGACAGTTATATACAGTGTAATCCCACAAACAGGTGACAGTTATATACACTGTGTAATCTCACATAGAGGTGACAGTTATATACACCTAGTAATCTCACATACAAGTGACAGTTATATACACTGTGTAATCTCACATACAGGTGACAGTAATATACAATGTGTAATCTCACATACAGGTGACAGTAATATACACTGTGTAATCTCACATAGAGGTTACAGTTATATACACCTAGTAATCTCACATACAAGTGACAGTTATATACACTGTGTAATCTCACATACAGGTGAGTTATATACACTGTGTAATCTTGCATACAGGTGACAGTTTTATACTGTGTAATCTCACATACAGGTGACAGTTATATAAAGTGTGATCCCTTATATAGATGACATTTATATACTGTGTAATCTCACATACAGGTGACAGCTACAGTGGGGCAAAAAAGTATTTAGTCAGCCACCAATTGTGCAAGTTCTCCCACTTAAGAAGATGAGAGAGGCCTGTAATTTTCATCATAGGTATACCTCAACTATGAGAGGCAAAATGTGGAAACAAATCCAGACAATCACATTGTCTGATTTGGAAAGAATTTATTTGCATATTATGGTGGTAAATAAGTATTTGGTCACCTACAAACAAGCAAGATTTCTGGCTCTCACAGACCTGTATCTTCTTCTTTAAGAGGCTCCTCTGTTCTCAACTCATTACCTGTATTAATGGCACCTGTTTGAACTTGTTATCAGTATAAAAGACACCTGTCCACAACCTCAAACAGTCACACTCCAAACTCCACTATGGTGAAGACCAAAGAGCTGTCAAAGCACACCAGAAACAAAATTGTAGACCTGTACCAGGCTGGGAAGACTGAATCTGCAATAGGCAAGCAGCTTGGTGTGAAGAAATCAACTGTGGGAGCAATAATTAGAAAATGGAAGACATACAAGACCACTGATAATCTCCCTCGATTTGGGGCTTCACGCAAGATCTTACCCCATGGGGTCAAAATGATCACAAGAACGGTGAGCAAACATCCCAGAACCACACGGGGGGACCTAGTGAATGACCTGCAGAGAGCTGGGACCAACGTAACAAAGGCTACCATCAGTAACACACTACGCCGCCAGGGACTCAGATCCTGCAGTGCCAGATGTGTCCCCCTGCTTAAGCCAGTACATGTCCGGGCCCGTCTGAAGTATTCTAGAGAGCATTTGGATGATCCAGAAGTGGATTGGGAGAATGTCATATGGTCAGATTTAACCAAAGTAGAACTGTTTGGTAGAAACACAACTCGTGTTTGGAGGAGAGAGAATGCTGAGTTGCAACCAAAGAACACCATACCTACTGTTAAGCATGGGGGTGGCAACATCATGCTTTGGGGCTGTTTCTCTGCAAAGGGAACAGGACAACTGATCCGTGTACATGAAAGAATGAATGGGGCCATGTATTGTGAGATTTTGAGTGCAAACCTCCTTCCATCAGCAAGGGCATTGAAGATGAAACGTGGCTGGGTCTTTCAGCATGACAATGATCCCAAACACACCGCCCTGGCAACAAAGGAGTGGCTTCGTAAGAAGCATTTCAAGGTCCTGGAGTGACCTAGCCAGTCTCCAGATCTCAACCCCATAGAAAACCTTTGGAGGGAGTTGAAAGTCCGTGTTGCCCAGCGACAGCCCCAAAACATCACTGCTCTAGAGGAGATCTGCATGCAGGAATGGGCCAACATACCAGCAACAGTGTGTAACAACCTTGTGAGACTTACAGAAAATGTTTGACCTCTGTCATTGCCAACAAAGGATATATATCAAAGTATTGAGATGAACTTTTGATATTGACCAAATACTTATTTTCCATCATAATTTGCAAAAAAATTCTTTCCAAATTAGACAATGTGATTGTCTGGATTTGTTTCCACATTTTGTCTTTCATATTTGAGGTATACCTATGATGAAAATTACAGGCCTCTCTCATCTTTTTAAGTGGGAGAACATGCACAATTTGTGGTTGACTAAATACTTTTTTGCCCCACTATATATACCATGTAATTTCACATACAGGTAACATTTATATAGACTGTGTAATCTCACATACAGGTAACATTTATATACACTGTGTAATCTCACATACAGGTGACAGTTATATACACTGTGTAATCTCCCATACAGGTGACAGTTATATACACTGTGTAATCTCACATACAGGTGACAGTTATATACACTGTGTAATCTCACATACAGGTGACAGTTATATACTGTGTAATCTCACATACAGATGACAGTTATATACACTGTGTAATCTCACATACAGGTGACAGTTATATACACTGTGTAATCTCCCATACAGGTGACAGTTATATACACTGTGTAATCTCACATAGAGGTGACAGTTATATACACTGTGTAATCTCACATACAGGTGACAGTTATATACACTGTGTAATCTCACATACAGGTGACAGTTATATACTGTGTAATCTCACATACAGGTGACAGTTATATACAATGTGTAATCTCACATACAGGTGACAGTTATATACACAACATAAATACATTAAAATTAAAGTTACACTCATATAAACACTATCTAATAAAAATTAGTCACATAGGGCCTGATTACGAGTGGGTGCATTTTAGTGCTTTCGCTACAATGCTAATAGCGATAGAAATATTTTTTTCTGCACATCGGGTTGCGCTTGTATTACCTATGTATATATATATATAAAATTATATATATATATATACAGATATAGATAGGAATATCTATTTAGAAATACAAAGAACATATTCTGCTATGTGAAGAACATTGGAATATGAAATATTTACAGTAAATACACATTATAACACGTTCTTAAATATTAATATTGCATAAATATAATTTTACATGTTTTCATCTACTTAACTGCAAAGGGCTACAATGCCCATATATACTGTATATAAGATATATATATATATATATATATATATATATATATACACACTCCACAAAAGGCTTGCACTCGCTGGATTTCTTCATGTGCTTTATTGTGCACAAATATATAAAGTAGTTAGTAGATTTGCATGCACCCTGGTTGTTGACCGGATGGTGAGAGTGTGCGCTATTGGATTCTATATATGTTTGTGTGTGTGTGCACATATGTATTCATGTGTTTATATTTATATATGTCTGTAAATACATAGATACACATATAAATACACAAATACATATGTACAGATATATACAGACACTTTTTGTTTTGTGAAACAGTTAACCACAGCTCTGAGGACACAATAACCCGTTGAGCATTAACTTAAATTGTGCTCAAGCGATCGTGTTTACTTTACACTTGTAATACCAGAGCAATTTAACCTGCATGCAAACAAACACGAAAACCGATACCGCTCTTGCCCAAATATTTTTGCTCCACTCGTAAACTGGCCCAATATATTTTTTTTTTAAAGTTATAAGGGTTAAAAGGTATGTCTGATATATAACAAGGTGTTTGACTGCAAAGGGCTATAATGGAAATGCAGGGAGAATTTAGACCGGAATGGAATTAACGGTTAAGGCCCTCTGGGAGTGAGATGCTTGGTGCAACATTGTTGCAGTTTGAAGGGGGAGGCTTACCTGAGGTATAAGAGACCAGGTCATGCAGGCCTGGGTCTCGTCTTCCTGTTCTGCTGCCACTGGAGAAGTTCTTGGTGAAACTTGTTACTGTTATGGAGCTTGCACGCAGGGTCTCTGTTCCCCCAAAGTGATGTGGCGATGAGGAGGAGACCGGTCAACTGTCCAAACCTGCAAGGAAAACAAGTGGAGATAAGTATATTC
This sequence comes from Bombina bombina, assembly GCF_027579735.1. Taxonomy (NCBI): domain Eukaryota; kingdom Metazoa; phylum Chordata; class Amphibia; order Anura; family Bombinatoridae; genus Bombina; species Bombina bombina. The sequence continues at coordinate 280,439,690 of NC_069506.1, read as the reverse complement.
CTTAAACTCCTGTGGCCTACCCTTCCCCTTATCGAGGGAGAGATCTCAAATGGGAGCTCTGCGCCCAGCTACCCAGGGTGGTGACATGGTTGGTGGGAGTCTGGATCACCCTATCCCCCCTCCTTCTAGTGGGGCCCAGGGTGTGGAAGGTGTTGTTGCGCCAGCTCTGGCTCTGCCTCCGGAGACGATGGCGACTGTTTTGGCCTTAGTGCAGTCCCTGGCTGCGGCGTTATCAGGAGCTGCAGTCCCTCCATCGGTGGGCGTGTCCTCGGGCAGTGTGGAGCTTCTGCATGGGCCGATGATGTCATCTGGTGCAAAGGTCAGTGACGTCACTTCCGGTTTGGCACTGTCGGCGGTAGAGTCAGAAGTTGCTGAGAGGCCGGGAGGATCTTCCCCACAGGGGTGCCAAGGTAGGAAGTGAGCGCCTCGGTGGGGAAGAGGGCCTCTGAACTGTAGTGTGGCAGGTACGATGAGCGCAAGCATGGGGCAAATAGTAAAAGAGGCCTGGGGCTGTGAGTGGCAATGTAGTGACGGAAGGGCATAGTAGTGGAGTGCAATCACTAGAACCGGATGTGCACGATAGTGGGCCCCAATCTGGTCTTATCTACCTGAGGGCCGAAATGGGGAGAGGCGCGCCTGATAGGCCGCCATTAATAAATGCTGCTAGAAGTGTATGTGATAGGAGTGTTACTGAGGTGTGATAAACGACAATTATAGGGATACTGGAATTTGGGAGCCAGGCTATAGGCCGGGAGCAGTTTATTTACAGTGGGACAGCGCTGTGAGTGGAGGAATTTTGAGCAGATCAGTAGGAGGGCAGGGAGATTCTGTCAGGGTTTTTCCCTGTTTGTTTGCCATGTGCTGCTGGCAGCCATTTTACTCACCTCTCTTCCTGAGTGCATTGTGGGGGATGCTGCTCATTTCCTCCACTTCCTTTTATGGCCAGACTGGTGTGCATCATCAATTCTGAGACAGGATGCAGTCTCAGAATTGTGATGTCATCATTTATTTAAAGGGCCTCTGTTCAGTATGCTTTGCCTTTGCGTTGTCTCAGACCTGTTTGTGAGAGCTACTGTGTATTACATGGCTGCCTGACATCCCTCCTGGTTCCTGATCCCTGGCTTGTTCCTGACTCTGCTGTTTTCCTTGTTCCTGATTCCGGCTCATCTGACTATTCGCTTTGGCTCCTGACTCGGCTCATCTGACTACCAGCTCTGGTTTTGTCTCCTGGCTTGTTATATGACTTGTGGACTTTTTATTATTTTTTGCTATTAATAAAGGTGTGATTATTTTTGCACTTCTCATCTCAGTCTGATACCTGGCACCCTGACATTTTCTCAGAATCCTCTGGGGTTGGGGACATCTACTGGGACCAGTGGTGTTGACATGGATGTGCATGGGTGTCTGAATCCTTGTGTACCTGGAGAGGGGGTGGGGGTCAGAAGGAGCCGGGTAAGTTTCGGCTTATCCAGCACCTATCTTACCCCAAATGGGCGTCAGTAAATGATGCATTTTTTGCTGAAATGACCTTGTACACTACCAGTCTTTTGACGAAGCAGTAGAGCTTGTCAGGAAGTTTAGGCAAGGGGCGCTAATGGCAAAATTGGATGTTACGCAAGAAAAAGAGAAGGTGCAATGGCACTACTAGGAATTTAAAGGATTGGGCTGGTAATAGTCTAAGTATCGGCTTTATTAACAGTTAAACTCGCCCTTAGGTGCTGTATACCTTTTATATTTACAAACAAACAACCAAGAGGGTTGTGAAAAAAGGGGTACACTTAAATAGCACTCATATCCTCAATAATTACATTAGTGTGTGTGTAGCGTGAAGGATGTGAAAAAAAGAAAATGACACAATAAAAATTAAACTTTAATAGTATTGATTAAAAATTGGGCACACTTTAAAAACCCTAGACAACTAGAAGTTGTATGAGATAACACATATATAGTACATCTGATAAAGTGATGAATTACTATTAGACAACCCACCTGGGGGATAAAGTATTATTATCTGCTGTAACACCAGTTTATTATAGGTGTAATGCTAAAGCTAAATCAGTGACTGAAAGGTTAAACCCACTGTATATCCTTGTGGGTATAATATTGTTATATATACCAAACCTATTCAGTATGGTTGCTAAGGCAAAGTAATCAAGAGTATAGGAATACAAAGAAATCACAATATGTATTAATATATTAATCTTATAAATAATAAGGTTCGTATTGGATTAAATATATTATTGGCAATGCCTCATATTTATACTATGTAATAGACCATAATAGAGTAACTTTAGGGTATCTGATAGGTTATTTGTAACTGGTTAGCAGTTAAATGCCAAAATACCAGTGCATCAGATTTAATACCCATAAAGTAGATTCACTACGTCTCTACTAATATGCCAATATGTGCTGCAATTGCCAAAATAATCCTTCTGTGGATTTAGTGTTTAGCTGTTATACAGCGTTTTAGCAATAGGTTATCACTAGTCATGTATCAAATTGATATTCTTAGGAGAGCAAAAACGTTACAATATTTTAAATCAAGTTGAGTTTGATATATTTTGAATTTTCAGCATGCAAGAGATGAACTCACTTGAAATTATAAACATTGTCTCCTATAGGTATGTATGCCACGGGTTTACTTGTATAATGTCCTGCAGTAATAATCATGTGTCTTAACTGCTACATTGTACGTAAAGCATACAAAATAGATACATAACTGCCTATATAAACACTAATTATTCATTCAATCCAATTGACTGAGCAGAGTAGTATAAAGATTGCACCCTCATATGTTCTGAGTTGCTGTATATTGTAAATATAAACACGATGTGTTCAGCTTATCTAAATATCACCTTTAACACTGCATTCAGGTAGTGATTAGTCGGTGTATTCAGAGAATATAACTCAAGTTTTCTGCTAATGCTGGTAACAAATAAAGGTTTCTATGTATTATATTGCTATCATAATGAATCATTACATAACCTTCTTATGTTAAGAGCCGTTAGGGATATAGAGTATTAGATAAGCATGATTGTATTAGAGCTGCCAGCTTCATACTTATATTAGATTATAGCGAGAGATAATTCCAGATATGTAATTTTTCTTTGTAATCAAAGGTATTGATGTTACAAGTAGATAGTGTGTAATGGCTAGCCACTGTTTGGCAAATATACAGTTCAATGATTAAGTTATCAGTAGTATTAGCCGTAAACACACTTAAAGTTATAAAACAGAAGTGCAGCACACGCTGTCAATTATCAGCGTATGAGACATCAGTCTCAGTAATACAGTGTTAGTGCACCTCTCAGTGCGATAGTCTATCTAGTAAAATCTGAGTATACTTGTTCGTCAGCTCAGATATCAGTATGTTACCTAACTAGTTAGTCTAGATTTAAAACATGAGGGGTCCCAATTCCCCTACTCCTGACATGTTTCGCCGGGTATACCGGCTTTTTCGAAGGCCTTCGAAAAAGCCGGTATATTCTCTGAATACACCGACTAATCACTACCTGAATGCGGTGTTAAAGGTGATATTTAGATAAGCTGAACACATCGTGTTTATATTTACAATATACAGCAACTCAGAACATATGAGGGTGCAAACTTTATACTACTCTGCTCAGTCAATTGGATTGAATGAATAATTAGTGTTTATATAGGCAGTTATGTATCTATTTTGTATGCTTTACGTACAATGTAGCAGTTAAGACACATGATTATTACTGCAGGACATTATACAAGTAAACCCGTGGCATACATACCTATAGGAGACAATGTTTATAATTTCAAGTGAGTTCATCTCTTGCATGCTGAAAATTCAAAATATATCAAACTCAACTTGATTTAAAATATTGTAACGTTTTTGCTCTCCTAAGAATATCAATTTGATACATGACTAGTGATAACCTATTGCTATAACGCTGTATAACAGCTAAACACTACAGGGAGTGCAGAATTATTAGGCAAGTTGTATTTTTGAGGATTAATTTTATTATTGAACAACAACCATGTTCTCAATGAACCCAAAAAACTCATTAATATCAAAGCTGAATAGTTTTGGAAGTAGTTTTTAGTTTGTTTTTAGTTATAGCTATTTTAGGGGGATATCTGTGTGTGCAGGTGACTATTACTGTGCATAATTATTAGGCAACTTAACAAAAAACAAATATATACCCATTTCAATTATTTATTTTTACCAGTGAAACCAATATAGCATCTCAACATTCACAAATATGCATTTCTGACATTCAAAAACAAAACAAAAACAAATCAGTGACCAATATAGCCACCTTTCTTTGCAAGGACACTCAAAAGCCTGCCATCCATGGATTCTGTCAGTGTTTTGATCTGTTCACCATCAACATTGCGTGCAGCAGCAACCACAGCCTCCCAGACACTGTTCAGAGAGGTGTACTGTTTTCCCTCCTTGTAAATCTCACATTTGATGATGGACCACAGGTTCTCAATGGGGTTCAGATCAGGTGAACAAGGAGGCCATGTCATTAGATTTTCTTCTTTTATACCCTTTCTTGCCAGCCACGCTATGGAGTACTTGGACGCGTGTGATGGAGCATTGTCCTGCATGAAAATCATGTTTTTCTTGAAGGATGCAGACTTCTTCCTGTACCACTGCTTGAAGAAGGTGTCTTCCAGAAACTGGCAGTAGGACTGGGAGTTGAGCTTGACTCCATCCTCAACCCGAAAAGGCCCCACAAGCTCATCTTTGATGATACCAGCCCAAACCAGTACTTCACCTCCACCTTGCTGGCGTCTGAGTCGGACTGGAGCTCTCTCCCCTTTACCAATCCAGCCATAGGCCCATCCATCTGGCCCATCAAGACTCACTCTCATTTCATCAGTCCATAAAACCTTAGAAAAATCAGTCTTGAGATATTTCTTGGCCCTGTCTTGACGTTTCAGCTTGTGTGTCTTGTTCAGTGGTGGTCGTCTTTCAGCCTTTCTTACCTTGGCCATGTCTCTGAGTATTGCACACCTTGTGCTTTTGGGCACTCCAGTGATGTTGCAGCTCTGAAATATGGCCAAACTGGTGGCAAGTGGCATCTTGGCAGCTGCACGCTTGACTTTTCTCAGTTCATGGGCAGTTATTTTGCGCCTTGGTTTTTCCACACGCTTCTTGCGACCCTGTTGACTATTTTGAATGAAACGCTTGATTGTTCGATGATCACGCTTCAGAAGCTTTGCAATTTTAAGAGTGCTGCATCCCTCTGCAAGATATCTCACTATTTTTGACTTTTCTGAGCCTGTCAAGTCCTTCTTTTGACCCATTTTGCCAAAGGAAAGGAAGTTGCCTAATAATTATGCACACCTGATATAGGGTGTTGATGTCATTAGACCACACCCCTTCTCATTACAGAGATGCACATCACCTAATATGCTTAATTGGTAGTAGGCTTTCGAGCCTATACAGCTTGGAGTAAGACAACATGCATAAAGAGGATGATGTGGTCAAAATACTAATTTGCCTAATAATTCTGCACTCCCTGTAAATCCACAGAAGGATTATTTTGGCAATTGCAGCACATATCGGCATATTAGTAGAGACGTAGTGAATCTACTTTATGGGTATTAAATCTGATGCACATCTGATGCACTGGTATTTCAGATACCCTAAAGTTACTCTATTATGGTCTATTACATAGTATAAATATGAGGCATTGCCAATAATATATTTAATCCAATACGAACCTTATTATTTATAAGATTAATATATTAATACATATTGTGATTTCTTTGTATTCCTATACTCTTGATTACTTTGCCTTAGCAATCATACTGAATAGGTTTGGTATATATAACAATATTATACCCACAAGGATATACAGTGGGTTTAACCTTTCAGTCACTGATTTAGCTTTAGCATTACACCTATAATAAACTGGTGTTACAGCAGATAATAATACTTTATCCCCCAGGTGGGTTGTCTAATAGTAATTCATCACTTTATCAGATGTACTATATATGTGTTATCTCATACAACTTCTAGTTGTCTAGGGTTTTTAAAGTGTGCCCAATTTTTAATCAATACTATTAAAGTTTAATTTTTATTGTGTCATTTTCTTTTTTTCACATCCTTCACGCTACACACACACTAATGTAATTATTGAGGATATGAGTGCTATTTAAGTGTACCCCTTTTTTCACAACCCTCTTGGTTGTTTGTTTGTAAAAATTGGATGTTAAATCTGCCTTCCGAATACTTCCGATTCACCCCTTTTCGGGTTGATGGGTTGTTTTTTTCAAGGGTAAGTACTATGTGGACGGATGCCTTCCTATTGGCTGCTCCATTTGGTGTGCCTACTTTGAGGCATTCAGCAGGTTCCTTCACTGGGCAATTGAGTGTGCTGCCAGTAGTGAGGTGGTAGCTCACTACTTGGACAATTTCCTGCTGGTGGGGGCCCCAAACTCTCCTTGTTGCTAGGAGATTATGTGCAGAATGGAGGCCATGATGGAGGAATTTGGCAGTCCTTTGGAACATGACAAATCCCTGGGCACTTGTATGTGCTTGACCTTTCTGGGGATTGAGATAGATTCAGTTGCCTTGCAGTGTCGCATGCCTCAAGACAAGCTGGACAAACTGCTGGAAATGGTGCGAGGGGCACTGAGTAAAGTTTTTATGTCTGTTCGGGAGCTACATTCTTTGCTCGGCCTTCTATATTTCACAGGCCGAGTGATCCCTATGGGATGGATTTTCAACAGACATTTGGAAATACCGTTGCGAGGGGGGCCCTCAGGTGGGCGGAGGTTTTGTATCTCTGAGGACATGAGGGACGATCTTAAGGTCTGGGAAATTTTCCACTGTAAATTTAATGTAGCGTGCCTGTGGAGTGAGAACCCAACTTCTAATCAAGTCCTTCATCTCTTCATGGTTGCGGCTGGAGCTAGCGGCTATGGAGTTTACTTCAGGGGCTCTTGGAGCACAGGCGCATGGCCACCAAATTGGGTTTCAGAGGGACTAACGCAAAACCTGTGCCTGTTGGAGATGTTGCCCATTGTGCTAGCAGTGGAATTGTGGGCTCCCAGGTTTGCAAATAAATCTGTTGTATTCTGGACGGATAACATCAGTGTGGTTCACTCAATAAACTGGCTGTCAGCGGTATCGCCGGGCGTGGTCAGGCTGCTGAGGTATCTGGTGCTATGTTGCTTGCAGTACAATGTTGAGTTTAGGGCAGTTCATATCCCGGGGGTTAATAATACAATAGCTGATGCTCTGTCGAGATTTAAGTAGGATTTTTTTAGGCAGTTGGCACTGAATGCAGATACTGATGGTGTCCCATGCCCATCTTATCTTTGGCAGTTGGCGGTCTCTGGGAGACATTGTTGCCCTTAGTACAGGAGTCCTTGGCTCCATCTACATGGCGAGCTTACATGCACCATTGGTCTGAGTGGGCTGAGTTTTTTAGATCATCTGAAGGTAACATTGATGAATTGGTTGGCAGAGCTGAGAGTTTGGGGGTTTAAAAAAGGGGCAATTTAAGGTTGACTAGTGGCCTGGTCCTTCTTTAACAAGTTATATAGGTTACCCGATTTTGGAAGTAGTTTCTTGGTCAAGAGGATCGTGAAAGGATGGGGGCACACGGAGGTCCGGGCACCCGACAAACGTGAGCCAATAACGGTCCCATGATTAAAATCTTTGCTGGCGGTTCTACCACAGGTATGTGCTTCTGCTTATGAGGTAACGTTGTTTCACGCAGCATTCAAACTCGCTTTCTATGGAGCCTTACTCCTCGGGGAGCTGGTGGCGCAAAGTGAGTAGGACTGGAGGCATATTGGCGACACATCTTAGGGTACTGGAGGAGGTAGTGTTATTGTACATCCCATGTTCAAATACGGACTAGGATGCTAGAGGGGCATGGCTAACATTGTCAGCAGCTAGTGATGTGGAGATATGTCCTGTAGTGCGGCTGAGTATCTGTTAGCGAGGCAGTGTTTGGGGACACATTTTCTGCGTCATGTGAATGGGAGTCCACTGCCACAGTTCCAGTTTCTGAGAGTGTTTGCTTGGGCTGGGACCTCATCAGGTTTGAGTGGAATGAATTTAGCCCCTCATTCATTCATTCATTCATTCAGAATTGGGGCGGCTACATGTGCAGTGAAGTTAGGCTGGTCTGATGAAAGAACAAAGGCACTGGGAAGATGGCAGTCAGATGGATACAGGTTGTATGTGAGGCAGGTGTCTAAGCAGTGAGGCTGAGGGGCGAATGCAGGTGAACGGGCATGCGCTGTTTGGGGGTTTGTTATGATTTACTGCTATGATCCAATCCTGGGACTAAGCCCCTTTTATCTGTTTCAGGATTAGTGCAGGGCCCATTGAAGATATGGATAGTGGGACACTCTTATGTCCACTGGGCACAGCTTAGAGCAAAAGCTAGCGCAGGAGGAGAACAGCTGGGATTCCATTCGTCACGAGCAGTCATCCGTTGGCTAGGGCACAGGGGCCTCTGTTGGTCAGACCTCCCGGGATTGCTGCAGGATGCCCTGTTTAGATGGGGTCACCCTAATGTTGATGTTATTCATGCAGGGGGAAATGATTTGGGGGCCCTACCAGCTTGTCATGCATACTCCTTCCTATATTAGCTCTGCCCCTTTAACTGCTTGGAACTACCATAAATACCTGCAATTCACACTCATTCATTGCTTGGTATTGTTTCTCTACTGGGACCAGTCCTGAGCTGCACACCTTTCCTGTAATTCCTGCAGCAACCGCTCACTGAGCTCTGTTCCTGTTACTTCCAAAGCAGAGCTGGGACCTGCTCCGCTTCCGGAATTGCGGCCTCTGTGACGTCACACGCCACTCTCCTGCCGAGACCGGCTGCTTCTAACCGCTTACCGCTGTCTATCCTACTTGCGGTTCCTCTCATAGCCAATCCTGCAAATTAGGAATTCAAGGTACCGGTACCTGGGGATATGTCTTTGCTCATATTTACACACTTATATTTCTGCTTCACACACTTGCACTTATACCTAAGTTCACGCAGTTATTCCTGAACTCATGTTAAACAAGCATCCTCCATTATTTTTCTGTTTTGTGCACAAACATAAAATGAGCTTGTGTTTATTAACTACTCATGCTAAAGAGGCTTAAGTATCTATTCACACTGCTGTTTAGTCTACTCCTGCATTTTATCAGCAATAGTGTTGTGCAGATGCTTATTATCATTATTTTTGTTTTCTTATTTTCTTCACATATTAACTGCTTCTTGTGTGTGTGCTAGGTTGCCACATATTACTTGTGTGTAATATCCGTGTGACACCCTGCTACACACTTAGCTACACCTATATTATTTATATACCTATTTGTCAGTAGCTGTGGTCCACTCTAACTCCTGTCTTTTTCTCAGACATTACAGAAATACCAAGCCTAAAACAAAATGGACCCAACTGATGTGAATACACACATACAAACACTAAGTAACAAAGTAGACATATTAACTGAAGGTCTTACTGCTTTAAAACTTGAAAATGATAATTTAAAAACTTATATCAAGGAGGTTGTGGATAGAAAACCTCCTCCCATAGAACCCCATATTAGTTCCCCTGAACCTTTCTCAGGAGATAGGAAGATGTTTAGGGAATTTAAAAATTCATGCTATTTACTTTTTACTCTCAAACCCTATACATATCCTACCGATAGGGTAAAAGTTATGACTACCATCTCCTACCTGAGGGCAGAGCCAAGGGCATGGGCAAATAGTTTCCTGGAGCACAATGATGACATTCTTAACTCCTTAGACTCTTTCTTCTCTGCCTTATCACAACTTTATGAGGACCCCTTTAAGCAGCAAACAGCTGAAAATGCCATGAGGTCCCTAAGGCAGAGAAAGAGAGATGTAGAAGAATATATAGCGGAATTCAAGAGGTGGGCTCCTGACACCCAATGGAACAACTTGTCTCTCCGAAACCTGAACATCTTCTAACAATTAACAACCAAGGACTTTATTGTTATGGGAACAAACTATATCTTCCACCTTCTCTACGTGAACAATTACTCAAATCCGCTCACGACTCATCTCTAGGGGGACATTGTGGAGTAACCAAAACTAAGGAATTAGTACAGCGATCTTACTGGTGGCCAACATTATTAACTGATGTGACACAGTTCATTAACTCCTGCCCCACTTGTACCATATCCAAAAGAAACAAAAGACCACCTTATGGACTTCTTCTGTCAATTCCTACACCTGATAGACCTTGGCAAGAAATTGCATTAGATTACATTGTGGATTTACCCATTTCTGGAAATAACACCACTATATTAGTTGTAGTGGATTTGTTCAGTAAAATGATTCATCTTATACCTTACCACAAGCTCCCCACTGCAGCTGAAACCATACAACTACTTCTAAAAAATGTCATCAGGCTACATGGCCTGCCTAAGAAAATCCTGACCGATCGAGGGTCCCAATTCACCAGCGCCCTGTGGTCTGCCTTCTGCAAACAATTTTCCATTGATAAGTCCCTTTCATCATCCTACCATCCACAGACGAATGGACAGACAGAACGTTGTAACCAATGGGTAGAACAGTTCCTAAGGACCTATTGTCATACGAATCAACATTCCTGGTCCCAAGTACTACATTTCGCTGAATTCGTCTTTAATAATACTCTACATTCTACGACTAAACAGACACCCTTCTATGTCAATTATGGGTTCCATCCTTCTTTCCAATGGTTGCCTGAACTGGTATCAGATCATTCCCATATTTCAGACTTAGCTTCCACCATCACTTCAAATTTCGTTTCTGTTAAACAAGCAATAGATGATGCAAAGATCATACAAAAAAAATATTACGACCGACGCCGCACTCCACCACCTACATACAAACCAGGAGATCTTGTATGGCTGTCCACAAAAAATCTACGCTTGTCAACTCCTTCCAGGAAGCTTTCACCACTCTTCATCGGACCATTCCCTATCCAGCGGATCATCAACTGCAACGCTGTTCGTCTTACGTTACCTACTACACTCAGGATTCATCCCACCTTTCATGTTACATTGCTCAAACCTTACCGGACCCTACGTACCCTACCTACAGATACCACTTTACCCCCTGTTTCCATAGACCCCAACATGGAATATGAAGTTGAGGATATTCTGGATGCTAGACGTTTCAGGGGTGATCTTCAATATCTCATCAAATGGAAGGGATACTCTAGTGAACACAACTCCTGGGAGCCATCCACCAACATCTCAGCTCCCAGATTAATTTCCAGATTCCATCAAAGACACCCTGAACGTCCAAGACTTTGAGCATCGGAGCTGCTCCTGGAGGGGGGTGTTCTGTCATGCATACTCCTTCCTATATTAGCTCTGCCCCTTTAACTGCTTGGAACTACCATAAATACCTGCAATTCACACTCATTCATTGCTTGGTATTGTTTCTCTACTGGGACCAGTCCTGAGCTGCACACCTTTCCTGTAATTCCTGCAGCAACCGCTCACTGAGCTCTGTTCCTGTTACTTCCAAAGCAGAGCTGGGACCTGCTCCGCTTCCGGAATTGCGGCCTCTGTGACGTCACACGCCACTCTCCTGCCGAGACCGGCTGCTTCTAACCGCTTACCGCTGTCTATCCTACTTGGGGTTCCTCTCATAGCCAATCCTGCAAATTAGGAATTCAAGGTACCGGTACCTGGGGATATGTCTTTGCTCATATTTACACACTTATATTTCTGCTTCACACACTTGCACTTATACCTAAGTTCACGCAGTTATTCCTGAACTCATGTTAAACAAGCATCCTCCATTATTTTTCTGTTTTGTGCACAAACATAAAATGAGCTTGTGTTTATTAACTACTCATGCTAAAGAGGCTTAAGTATCTATTCACACTGCTGTTTAGTCTACTCCTGCATTTTATCAGCAATAGTGTTGTGCAGATGCTTATTATCATTATTTTTGTTTTCTTATTTTCTTCACATATTAACTGCTTCTTGTGTGTGTGCTAGGTTGCCACATATTACTTGTGTGTAATATCCGTGTGACACCCTGCTACACACTTAGCTACACCTATATTATTTATATACCTATTTGTCAGTAGCTGTGGTCCACTCTAACTCCTGTCTTTTTCTCAGACATTACACAGCTCTAAACCTAATTATGTTGATGTGCTCTGATGTGAGATGGATGAAAGCGTTGCTTTCAGGTGCTAGAATTGGTTGGTCGAATGTAATTTCATGTTTGCATTGGAGACACATGGTCTCACATAAGGCTGCTTTCTTTGTGCATAAAATGGTTAACCTTGAGTTGGGTATAGTCGTTAGGGAGTTGGATGGATTTGTCATCAGTCATGGCAATATCACTGCGGGAAATTAAAGCTTCTATTGCAGAGATAGGGTCCATTTAGAGGACCAAGCCTTAGATCTTTTTCTGGATAAAATTCAAAAGGCCTTGCTTTCAGTTATGAACACCTAAATTTACAGTCAGTTATTTCATACCAATTTATAGTCAGTTACTTATAGAGTTAAGTGTTGGAGGCAAGAAACTTCCCCCAACGTGTATGGGGCCAGGAGTGTCTTGGGCTGTTGGTATGGCCTCTGTCAGTGACAATTAGAGTCAGTGACGGCCATTGTGGAGGAAGCAACGTCACCAGGTGTGGGCCTGTTGAAGCTTCTCCACCTTGAACGACTGAGAATATGCAAGAATACCTGTCAATTTATAGGCGTGGTAGCTAGGCTCCACCCCTCTTCACCTTTCCGGCCTGTGTCCAGACCATCTTAACAAGGGTACTTATGGTTAGGGTTGATTGCCGCCTACTGATTGGTTGGTTGTTTATTTGTTTTTTAAGAAAGAACAAGTACTGTTAAATAAAGTTGACCTAGCGGTCTTTACCCAACTTGTGTGTGTTGCGTGTTTATTCTATGTTTGTTTGTTATAAAGTTATTATTAAGAGCATCAGAACGAAGGCTATGGCATTTAATCCCTTATGGAAATGCAGGGAGAATTTAGACCGGAATGGAATTAAGAGTTAAGACCCTGTGGGAGTGAGATGCTTGGTGCAACAGTGTTGCAGTTTGAAGGGGTGGCTTACCTGAGGTATAATAGAGCAGGTCATGTAGGCCTGGGCCTCTTCTCCCGGTTCTGCTGCCCCTGGAGAAGTTCTCCTGCCCTCCCAGCCCGATGTTTTGTAGGCAATCAATTAGTCATCACTAGGGTGACTTAGTAGCTTGGCAGTCACACGGTTATTCTACTCAGTGAGCATAAGTCCAGGCCCTTAATTTTGTTCACACTCCCCCGATGTTCGTCTTGATTTTTAGGGTTCATACCCAAGTTCAGCGGTTGGTCTGTCCTCTGGCAGTGACAGGTAGAGTGAGTGATGGCCATTGTGGAGAAAGCGACATCAACAGGTGCAGGCCTGTTGAAGCTTCTCCACCTCGAGCGGCCGAGAATACGCAAGAATACCTGTCAATTATAGGCGTGGTAGCTAGGATCCGCCCATCTTCACCTTTCCAGCCTGGGTCCAGACCAGCTTAACAAGGGTACTTATGGTTAGGGTTGATTGCCGCCTACTGACTGGTTGTTTGTTTATTTCTTCTTTAACCGCTTAACGACCAACGACGTACAGGGTACGTTGTACAAAAAAAGGTTGTTAAAGACCAATGACTTACCCTGTACGTCATCAGGGGTTTCAAGTGGTGAAAACAATCCTGATCACTTCCAGTCGCTTTCAAGGTATTGCTGTGATGCCTCGATATTGAAGCATCACTGCAATACTCTGTGGTCCTCTTTGCATCGGCCAGCGATGGTGCCGATCATTGGTGGGTGGGAGCCATTGCAGGGAGGCAGGTGGGCAGCCCATCGCTGACAAACTTCCGGCCAGCAGTGTGGAATGACTCATGAGTGCGCACGGGAGTGCATGTGGGGGGAGGGGAGCACGCACGCGCCTGCAATCTGCCCCAAAAAAATCATATTAACTGGTGCGAGAGGGAGTTTGGAGAGGAGGGTGGGAGAAGGAGGGGAGAAATAATGTTGGGAAAGGGATCTGGGTGGGGGAGGGTATTGGGTGGCAGCTACACTGAAGAAAAAGTGGGGATATATTGTAAAAAAAAGCAACATTTTATTGCAAAGTGGGTACTGGCAGACAGCTGCCAGTATCCAAAATGGTGGCAAAAAGTTAGTGGGGGGAGGGTTAGAGAGCTGTTTCGGTGGGCTAAGGAAGTTTGGGTGGTAAGGGGGGACCCTACACTGCAGAAAATATATAATTTTAAAAACAAAAATAAAAAAAGAACTTTTTGTTTTTATACTGGCAGACTTTCTGACAGTACTAAAGATGGCTGTGAAAATATTGAGGGAGGGAATAGATAGGGGGAGGGAATAGATGTCACAGCCAGATAAGTCACAGGCAGATAATCCCAGACAGGTCTGGGTGCAAGAACCAGGGAACATTTTTTTTAAAATTGCTTTTAATCTTACCTGAGAGCTTGTAAGCGAGTGCTGGGCTTTCTCTGTGTGTTGTATTTATTTGTTTTGTAATTTTCCCTATGGGCCTTGCACCCAGACCTGTCTGGGGTTATCTGCCTGTGACTCTGGGGACAGCACAGCTTCCTGTGAGTGCCATTGAGCGCCCAGAGCTGAGCATGTAGCAGGTTCATAGGATGTGTACCCAGTCCAGTCTGAGAGTGCAGTCCCCTTCCGTGATTTGTATATTTCTAGAGTGATTACATAAGCCTGTGCACCCTTCACTTGTTCACAGTTTGTTTGGTTGAGAACATGCATTGTTTGGCTGGTTTAGGGACCCAGGTTTTTGGAAGGGACCTTGACATGGTACCTGGGCATGTCCCATTGGCCAGATGCAGTAACTAACCCTTCCATTTTTGCTTTTAATATTAGCTGAGAGCTTGTAAGTGAGTGCTGGACTCTCTCTGTGTGTTGTATGTTTGTATATGTATATGTATATATATATATATATATATATATATACATATATATATATATATATACATACATATATATATATATATTTATATATATATACACACACAGTAGATATATACAGGGAGTGCAGAATTATTAGGCAAATGAGTATTTTGACCACATCATCCTCTTTATGCATGTTGTCTTACTCCAAGCTGTATAGGCTCGAAAGCCTACTACCAATTAAGCATATTAGGTGATGTGCATCTCTGTAATGAGAAGGGGTGTGGTCTAATGACATCAACACTCTATATCAGGTGTGCATAATTATTAGGCAACTTCCTTTCCTTTAGCAAAATGGGTCAAAAGAAGGACTTGACAGGCTCAGAAAAGTCAAAAATAGTGAGATATCTTGCAGAGGGATGCAGCACTCTTAAAATTGCAAAGCTTCTGAAGCGTGATTATCGAACAATCAAGCGTTTCATTCAAAATAGTCAACAGGGTCGCAAGAAGCGTGTGGAAAAACCAAGGCGCAAAATAACTGCCCATGAACTGAGAAAAGTCAAGCGTGCAGCTGCCAAGATGCCACTTGCCACCAGTTTGGCCATATTTCAGAGCTGCAACATCACTGGAGTGCCCAAAAGCACAAGGTGTGCAATACTCAGAGACATGGCCAAGGTAAGAAAGGCTGAAAGACGACCACCACTGAACAAGACACACAAGCTGAAACGTCAAGACTGGGCCAAGAAATATCTCAAGACTGATTTTTCTAAGGTTTTATGGACTGATGAAATGAGAGTGAGTCTTGATGGGCCAGATGGATGGGCCCTTGGCTGGATTGGTAAAGGGCAGAGAGCTCCAGTCCGACTCAGACGCCAGCAAGGTGGAGGTGGAGTACTGGTTTGGGCTGGTATCATCAAAGATGAGCTTGTGGGGCCTTTTCAGGTTGAGGATGGAGTCAAGCTCAACTCCCAGTCCTACTGCCAGTTTCTGGAAGACACCTTCTTCAAGCAGTGGTACAGGAAGAAGTCTGCATCCTTCAAGAAAAACATGATTTTCATGCAGGACAATGCTCCATCACACGCGTCCAAGTACTCCACAGCGTGGCTGGCAAGAAAGGGTATAAAAGAAGAAAATCTAATGACATGGCCTCCTTGTTCACCTGATCTGAACCCCATTGAGAACCTGTGGTCCATCATCAAATGTGAGATTTACAAGGAGGGAAAACAGTACACCTCTCTGAACAGTGTCTGGGAGGCTGTGGTTGCTGCTGCACGCAATGTTGATGGTGAACAGATCAAAACACTGACAGAATCCATGGATGGCAGGCTTTTGAGTGTCCTTGCAAAGAAAGGTGGCTATATTGGTCACTGATTTGTTTTTGTTTTGTTTTTGAATGTCAGAAATGTATATTTGTGAATGTTGAGATGTTATATTGGTTTCACTGGTAAAAATAAATAATTGAAATGGGTATATATTTGTTTTTTGTTAAGTTGCCTAATAATTATGCACAGTAATAGTCACCTGCACACACAGATATCCCCCTAAAATAGCTAAAACTAAAAACAAACTAAAAACTACTTCCAAAACTATTCAGCTTTGATATTAATGAGTTTTTTGGGTTCATTGAGAACATGGTTGTTGTTCAATAATAAAATTAATCCTCAAAAATACAACTTGCCTAATAATTCTGCACTCCCTGTATATATATATATATATATATATATATATATATATATATATATATATATATATATATATATATATATATCTCAAGACAAAGGATTCCCACTCTCTGGACTTGCATCAAGTGAATAATTTTTTTTCATACGTGACGTTTCGGGGATCAAACATGCCCCTTCTTCAGACCAGGGGAGTGTTTGATCCCCAAAATGTCATGTATTGAAAAAGATTATTCACTTGATGCAAGTCCAGAGAGTGTGGATCCTTTGTCTTGGTATATCGCCTCTGCTCCTGTCACCCTGGCACGCTGATTGAAGATGTGCTATATTTTAAACTTTTAACCTTGCCATTCATGAGCTTGAGCTGCCATAAAACCCTATTGTGCTGATGGATATGTTGCTGTAACACAGCATTCCTGTTAGTCGTCCCACTCTCCACTTTGCACCAAATTTGACGCAACACTTTTCGCACCAAATTTGACGCAATACTCAAACTCCTAAACAACCCACAAACTAGTAAAGTTTTCACCAACTTCTTATTGGTAAATGCATAATCACGTGACAAATTAAATCAGCCAATCTAATTGAATATACATTTTCTACTATCACTAACAAATCAAATTGCTCTATACTTGAGTCATTGATCACTCATCAGAACTTGTAAGTGCCATTTGTTACATTCTGTATTATACTTTGAAAGTATGTATATGTGAAATTAGTATTAAAGATAAACATTGATGATGACATTAGGCCACACAGTGGAATATTTCTGACAATGATTTTAATAATCAAATGATGTTTGATTCAATATAATCTTAAGCTGATAGCTCAAAGAGATAGTCTACCTAACATTAAACTGTCATGAATCATATACAGCAGAAATTAAAATCGCCTCTTTACTGTCATGCTATTTTCAGTGTTTTACTTCTTTCTCTTGAATTTAATTTTCATATATATATATATATATATATATATATACACAGTAAGTATATATATATATATATATATATATATATATATCAGTGGATATAAAAAGTCTACATACCCCTGTTAAAATGTCAGGTTTCTGTGATGTAAAAAAATGAGACAAAGATAAATCATTTCAGAACTTTTTCCACCTTTATTGTGACCTATAAAATGTACAACTCAATTGAAAAAAAAAAATAATACTTTATTGAAGCACCTTTTGATTTTATTACAGCACTCAGTCTTCTTGGGTATGAGTTTTTCAGCATGGCACATCTTGACTTGGCAAGTTTTGCTCACTCTTCTTTGCAAAAACACTCTCAATCTGTCAGAATGTGAGGGCATCTCCTGTGCACAGCCCTCTTCAGATCACCCCACAGATTTTGAATTGGATTCAGGTCTGGGCTCTGGCTGGGCCATCCCAAAACTTTAATCTTCTTCTGGTGAAGCTATTCCTTTGTTGATTTGGATGTATGCTTTGGGTCGTTGTCATGCTGAAAGATGAAGTTCCTCTTCATGTTCAGCTTTCTAGAAGAAGCCTGAAGGTTTTGTGCCAATATTGTATTTTGAACTGTTCATTATTCCCTCTACCTTGACTAAGGCCCCAGTTCCAGCTGAAGAAAAACAGCCCCAAAGCATGATGCTGACACCACCATGCTTCACTGTGGGTATGGTGTTCTTTTGGTGATATGTTGTTTTTGCGCCAAACATATCTTTTAGAATTATGGCCAAAAAGTTCAACTTTGGTTTCATCAGACCAGAACACCTTTTGCAACATGCTTTTGGGAAACTTCAGATGTGTTTTTGCAAAATTTAGCGGGGCTTGGATGGGGTTTTTTTTTGTAAGAAAAGTCTTCCATCTTGCCACTCTACCCCATAGCCCAGACATATGAAGAATACAGGTGATTGTTGTCACATGTACCATACAACCAGTACTTGCCAGATATAACTGCAGCTCCTTTAATGTTGCTGTAGGCCTCTTGGCAGCCTCCCAGACCTTTTTTTTTCTCGTCTTTTCATCAATTTTGGAGGGACATCCAGTTCTTGGTAATGTCACTGTTGCACCATATTTTCTCCACTTGATGATGACTGTCTTCACTGTGTTCCATGGTATATCTAATGCCTTGGAAATTCTTTTGTACCCATCTCCTGACTGTGAGATCCCTCTGATGCTTTAGAAGCTCTCTGGGGACCATGGCTTTTGCTGTAGGATGCAACTAACAAAATGTCAGGAAAGACCTACTAGAACAGCTGCAGCTGAACTTTATTTGGGGTTAATCAGAGGCACTTTAAATGATGACAGGTGTTTACTGACTCCTATTTAACATGATTTTGAATGTGATTCTGAACACAGCAACATCCCCAGTTATAAAAGGGTGTTCACACTTATGCAACCATATTATTTTATTTTTTTATTTTTATTTCCCTTTACCTAAAAGATTTCAGTTTGTTTTTCAATTGAGTTATACAGTTTATAGGTCACATTAAAGGTGGAAAAAGTTCTGAAATGATTTATCTTTGTCTCATTTTTTTTACATCACAGAAACCTGACATTTTAACAGGGGTGTGTAGACTTTTTATATCCACTTGTATATATATATATATATATATATATATATATATATATATATATATACACAAGTATGTGCAAAGATATTTGTACAAATTCTAACATATCATATCATTCATATCCTCATATCATGATTTATAGAAATACAAAAACACATTAATTTATGTGAAAATATCATATATCAGATTTTTTGTATAACAAATAAATAGAAAAATAAATTTTTAATAAATAAGGCCGTCGTATGTAGATTCACAGCAGCAATGTATGGCGAGCGTATTGACACTAGCAAATGCGTTGAGATTGACGCAATGATAAATCAACCCCCTAGTGCTAATTTTGAAATTAGTGTTTCTTTAGTGTCCAGAAGCAATGTTCTTTGTAAAATGTCTTTTTATTGTGAAAATAAAACCTATGATTACAGATTTGGGAAGTACTGTCCGAGCCATCACAGTGACGTTATCAGAGCTTTTCCGAGTACAAGCTTTAGCCACGGACGTGTAATACGAGTCTGAGTGTGCACTTATCACTGAAGTATAGGGAACGTTTGTTACCACAAGTTTACAATATATTTTTCCCTGTGAGTGAGACTTGTAATATGGGTTCTAGCAGTAAATATGTTGTGACCTTGAGATCTTGTTTGTGTTTCTCGCAGTAAAGTGTAAAGTATCTCAGCCTGTAATGTACCTAAGGTTTAAGGCCCTTAGTAGCTGAGTGTGTTCACAACATTGTTGCTAGTTGAGGGAGGTGAAGTTTCTCACCTTATAGATAGAAGCCAGGAGTTCATCCATCTCTTTTCACCTGGCCTGAAGAAGCTTCCTACCCACTGAGGAATAGTTGACCTGGCTCTGTAAGTCCTGGGACAGTTATTTTTTCGCTCCCCTGGGTTTAGCATGCTGTACGACTTGCTGGCCTGGGACCTACTGGATCAGAGTTTCCCTATGTTTATCCCACCGAGCTGGGCAGTTGGTCTCAGCTTAGGCCACGGAGAGAGAAAGAGTTGAGTAACGGCCATTGCAGGAGGGTCAACATCCCCTAGGTGTGAGCCTGTGGGTGCTTCTCCTGGTATGCGATGGCCGAAGAGCTACTCTTTATATGCCTCTGACAAATAGTGTTGTAGCCGGGCTCCGCTGAATGTCCAGCCTGGGCCCAGACCATCTTAGCATTGGTTAGTTACTTAGGACCCGATTTGCCACCACTTAAGTTTATCTTCAAATTAAAGTGTTTTATGCCAGATGTTCTGTGCTGGACAATAAATACGACCCACAGGTCTTAATTTCCAATCCTGTCTCAGTGTCTTATTTTGCTTGTTATTAGCTCTGTTAAGGTTTAGTTTAATTAAAGTTATTCTTAGGGACGATTCGACATTTATTCTCTTATGATTACGCTCTACTTGTAATGTAAGCCCATGCATTTTATACAACATGTGACTTGGTGTGCGCAATATGTTGTCTCAGCACATGGGATTCACTTACAAACCGCTAGCATTTTACTGTATGCTCAGGATATCTACTTTATACAGTGACTCTCTGTATTACACACAACACCTCCTGGTTCCCTGACATACAGCGTGTGACGGTTACTGTCTGCAGTGATTTGTTTTCTTCAGTGCGTAATTGAAAGCAGCAGCAATAAATGTGAACCTCATGTGACACGTTAGCCTGTGGTACACAGAGGTTTGGGTGGAAAACTATGTAATATTTTCATATTTTACCAACCCCTCTTTAAAATGTCACATGTGATTTATTTTGTTTCCTTGTGAAAAATATTTAGGTGTCAGCATTAATAAATTGTCCTTTTCTTCATCTGTATTACTCTGACGTGAGTTTCTAACGTTGACCAGCTCAGATATAATAATTAAGTAGTGAAGGGGCCTTGCCTGGTATTTATTTGTGTCAGCTGGGTTGTGCAAGGAACCACATTCTCAAAATATCGGATTCGGAATTAAACTGGGTCATCTTATTACTGTATCAATCCCATCTTTACTACTTGGACACATCACTTTCTCAACAGAACATTTGCTACGATAAAGACGAAGCGCACAGGAAGTGTTTCCCATATGGTGTATTTTATAAGGGAACAAGGAGGGAGCTCTGCTCAGGAACCAGGAAGCATAAATGTATATGCTCTATACCGGTGTAGAATTCTCCGCTTGACCGGTACAGGAGGTGTGTCTGTGGTACAAATGCATTTGAAAAGCATTAGATCAACTGACTATTTTGGAATTGTCAAATATTTTGGTATGGGAGCAAACTGGAAATCACTACAAAAATACACAGGATGGATTGGAACCGGGATTCTAATTGACTGGCATTAATGGAAAGTTTACGAGTGGAGCGTAATTGTTTGTGCGAGAAGCGCAAATATGATTGCAAGATTGCAGTTTTTTATGCTTGACTCTGTATTATGAGTGGAGCGGTGTTTAATTGACATTGAGGTCGTTTACACGAATTTAGATCATTTGTGCTCCCTATACTTTCAATGGGCCCCGTTCAAGTGTAAAAGTGCGCTGGTATTACAGATGAAAGTAAATGCAATTACTCAAATGCAATCGCATTTTACACTCAAACATTTTACGAGACTTGAAAGTTGCACTAAACTACACTATCAAAATTCCCTGCTACACTATTAACCCCTAAACCGCCAAACACCCCATTGCAAACTTTCCCGCTAAGCCACCACACACCCCATCACAAACTGCCTCTACACTATTAACCCCTAAACTGCCACACACCCCATCGCAAACTTCCCTGGCATACTATTAACCACTAAACCACCAAACACCCCATTGCAAACTTCCCCGCTACACTATTAACCCCTAAACTGCCA
Organism: Bombina bombina; assembly: GCF_027579735.1. Lineage (NCBI taxonomy): Eukaryota > Metazoa > Chordata > Amphibia > Anura > Bombinatoridae > Bombina > Bombina bombina. Next base: position 280,417,773 of record NC_069506.1, on the reverse strand, counting down.
CACGCCCCATCACAAACTACCTTTACACTATTAACCCCTAAACTGCCACACGCCCTATCACAAACTACCTTTACACTATTAACCCCTAAACTGCCACACGCCCCATCACAAACCACCTTTACACTATTAACCCCTAAACTGCCACACACCCCATCACAAACTAAATGCCCTATAAACCATGACTATCAAGCTTAGAAATACCCATAAATAACACCCGGACAACAAGGACTTGGGTAAAGACAGTGTAGGTCGATTTTATTAATGGCTTGAACATCAGATAAACTTTTTCGACCTTTGAAGTAAAATTTAGATGGCAGCAATCAGGCCCTTATACTAAAGCCCTGCTAATTTGGTTGGTCCCCAAGCTTGCATAAGCAGAGCTTAGCTACCAAGTCACTGAAGACAGGGGCATCCACATAAGCTCTTCTGCCCATTGCTCATCCAGAGGAGCACCCCCCGGGCAGACACACCTGGGGACAATGGCAGTCACTCTCACATCACTCTGTCACAAAAAAAACTTTAGGGTGGGTTATTTAGCGATCCCTCTCGGTAACTTTTTGTGTACGTCGGGTAGCGCTTGTATTAAAAGTTGAACGTAGTTGGACTTCAGCTATCGCAACCTCGTTAACGTATTCTATCCATAGACTTCAATGAAGCACACAAACTAAAAACAAAAACCTAACACCTATACTAACCCGAACTGACCTATTAATATTGTACATCCCAACGTTCTTCACTTTGAAATATATGTAAAATATTTCTATATACATCTGTATATATACCTATACCTGTATATATTTATATAGCTATATAGTGTATCTGTATATATACCTATACCTGTATATATTTATATAGCTGTATAGTGTATCTGTATATATACCTATGCCTGTATATATTTATATAGCTATATAGTGTATCTGTATATATACCTATACCTGTATATATTTATATAGCTATATAGTGCATCTGTATGTATACCTATACCTGTATATATTTATATAGCTATATAGTGCATCTGTATGTATACCTATACCTGTATATATTTATATAGCTATATAGTGTATCTGTATATATACCTATACCTGTATATATTTATATAGCTATATAGTGTATCTGTATATATACCTATACCTGTATATATTTATATAGCTATATAGTGTATCTGTATATATACCTATACCTGTATATATTTATATAGCTATATAGTGTATCTGTATATATATACCTATACCTGTATATATTTATATAGCTATATAGTGTATCTGTATATATACCTGTATATATTTATATAGCTATATAGTGTATCTGTATATATACCTGTATATATTTATATAGCTATATAGTGTATCTGTATATATACCTGTATATATTTATATAGCTATATAGTGTATCTGTATATATTTATATAGTGTATCTGTATATATACCTATACCTGTATATACAGGGAGTGCAGAATTATTAGGCAAGTTGTATTTTTGAGGATTAATTTTATTATTGAACAACAACGATGTTCTCAATGAACCCAAAAAACTCATTAATATCAAAGCTGAATAGTTTTGGAAGTAGTTTTTAGTTTGTTTTTAGTTATAGCTATTTTAGGGGGATATCTGTGTGTGCAGGTGACTATTACTGTGCATAATTATTAGGCAACTTAACAAAAAACAAATATATACCCATTTCAATTATTTATTTTTACCAGTGAAACCAATATAACATCTCAACATTCACAAATATACATTTCTGACATTCAAAAACAAAACAAAAACAAATCAGTGACCAATATAGCCACCTTTCTTTGCAAGGACACTCAAAAGCCTGCCATCCATGGATTCTGTCAGTGTTTTGATCTGTTCACCATCAACATTGCGTGCAGCAGCAACCACAGCCTCCTAGACACTGTTCAGAGAGGTGTACTGTTTTCCCTCCTTGTAAATCTCACATTTGATGATGGACCACAGGTTCTCAATGGGGTTCAGATCAGGTGAACAAGGAGGCCATGTCATTAGATTTTCTTCTTTTATACCCTTTCTTGCCAGCCACGCTGTGGAGTACTTGGACGCGTGTGATGGAGCATTGTCCTGCATGAAAATCATGTTTTTCTTGAAGGATGCAGACTTCTTCCTGTACCACTGCTTGAAGAAGGTGTCTTCCAGAAACTGACAGTAGGACTGGGAGTTGAGCTTGACTCCATCCTCAACCCGAAAAGGCCCCACAAGCTCATCTTTGATGATACCAGCCCAAACCAGTACTCCACCTCCACCTTGCTGGCGTCTGAGTCGGACTGGAGCTCTCTGCCCTTTACCAATCCAGCCACGGGCCCATCCATCTGGCCCATCAAGACTCACTCTCATTTCATCAGTCCATAAAACCTTAGAAAAATCAGTCTTGAGATATTTCTTGGCCCAGTCTTGACGTTTCAGCTTGTGTGTCTTGTTCAGTGGTAGTCGTCTTTCAGCCTTTCTTACCTTGGCCATGTCTCTGAGTATTGCACACCTTGTGCTTTTGGGCACTCCAGTGATGTTGCAGCTCTGAAATATGGCCAAACTGGTAGCAAGTGGCATCTTGGCAGCTGCACGCTTGACTTTTCTCAGTTCATGGGCAGTTATTTTGCGCCTTGGTTTTTCCACACGCTTCTTGCGACCCTGTTGACTATTTTGAATGAAACGCTTAATTGTTCGATGATCACGCTTCAGAAGCTTTGCAATTTTAAGAGTGCTGCATCCCTCTGCAAGATATCTCACTATTTTTGACTTTTCTGAGCCTGTCAAGTCCTTCTTTTGACCCATTTTGCCAAAGGAAAGGAAGTTGCCTAATAATTATGCACACCTGATATAGGGTGTTGATGTCATTAGACCACACCCCTTCTCATTACAGAGATGCACATCACCTAATATGCTTAATTGGTAGTAGGCTTTCGAACCTATACAGCTTGGAGTAAGACAACATGCATAAAGAGGATGATGTGGTCAAAATACTCATTTGCCTAATAATTCTGCACTCCCTGTATTTATATAGCTATATAGTGTATCTGTATATATACCTATACCTGTATATATTTATATAGCGCTGTAGGTCTAACGTGGTGTTAGGTTAGCACACTTGAAGACAGTTTTCTTAAGAGCATTATGTAGATTTTAAATATAAAAATAATGTAAAAAAAAAAAGAGGTTCTAAAAAATTCTAAAAAATCATTAGAACATATATGTATTTTTTAGAACCTCTATAAAATTTTTGAATAATTATTCATATTTTTTACATTGTTTCTATATGTAACATTTACATAAATATATATTTAAAAAAAACATAGAACATATTCTCCTATGTGTAGAATATTGGAATGTAAAATATTTACAGTAAATACACAGTTAAAAATATTATTAAATATTAATATAGAATAAAAATTATTCTATTTAGTGCATTTATAAATACATCTGTACACACATACATATACACACACATATATATATATACACACACATATATACACATACACATACATATATACACACACATATATACACATACACATACATATACATATATACACACACATATATATACATACACATACATATATACACACACACATACATATATATACATACACATACATATATACACACACATATATACACATACACACACACATATATATATACATACACATATACACATATATACACACATATATACACATACACATACGTATTTAGCATATGTCTATATATATATATATATATATATATATATATGTTAGAGAACACCTTATACCATATATCTTTGAGACCTTTTTGATATAAAAAAAAATACAATCATTTTAGCAGATATTGTTGATATGAGTAACTGTACTTTTAAATGTATTTATGTTTGGTACTCCCTCTGCAGTTTCAGATTAATTAATTCTCAGTACAGCCTTGTGCACACCCCAGCACACCTGTACTCCCTCTGTAGTGTCAGATTAATTCATTCTCAGAAAAGCCTTGTGCACACTTCCAGCACTCCTGTACCCCCTCTGTAGTGTCAGATTAATTACTTCTTAGTATAGCCTTGTGCACACCTCCAGCACTCCTGTACTCCCTCTGTAGTGTCAGATTAATTACTTCTCAGTACAGCCTTGTGCGCACCTCCAGCACTCCTGTACTCCCTCTGTAGTGTCAGATTACTTTTCAGTACAGCCTTGTGCACACCCCCAGCACTCCTGTAGTCCCTCTCTAGTGTCAGATTAATACTTCTCATTATAGCCTTGTGCACACCCCCAGCACTGTACTCCCTCTGTAGTGTCAGATTAATTACTTCTCAGTACAGCCTTGTGCACACCCCATCACTCTTGTACTCCTCTCTGTAGTGTCAGATTAATTACTTCTCTGTACAGCCTTGTGCACACCCCCAGCACACCTGTACTCATCTCTGTAGTGTCAGATTAATTACTTTTCAGTACAGCCTTGTGCACACCCCCAGCACTGTACTCCCTCTGTAGTGTCAGATTAATTACTTCTCAGTACAGCCTTGTGCACACCCCATCACTCTTGTACTCCTCTCTGTAGTGTCAGATTAATTACTTCTCTGTACAGCCTTGTGCACACCCCCAGCACACCTGTACTCATCTCTGTAGTGTCAGATTAATTACTTCTCAGTACAGCCTTGTGCACACCTCCAGCACTCCTGTACTCCCTCTGTAGTGTCAGATTAATTACTTCTCAGTACAGCCTTGTGCACACGTCCAGCAGTCCTGTACTCCCTCTGTAGTGTCAGATTAATTACTTCTCAGTACAGCCTTGTGCACACCTCCAGCACTCCTGTACTCCCTCTGTAGTGTCAGATTACTTTTCAGTACAGCCTTGTGCACACCCCCAGCACTCCTGTAGTCCCTCTCTAGTGTCAGATTAATACTTCTCATTATAGCCTTGTGCACACCCCCAGCACTGTACTTCTCTCTGTAGTTTCAGATTAATTACTTCTCAGTACAGCCTTGTGCACACCCCATCACTCTTGTACTCCTCTCTGTAGTGTCAGATTA
>NC_069506.1:280345256-280407756 GCF_027579735.1 Bombina bombina | reverse complement strand
AGCAGACATATATGACTTTGGAGTTGCTTTTTGGTAATTAGAATGCTGCTAAATGGCGCTGCGCATCACACGTGTATTATGGCTAGCAGTGAAGGGGTTAATTAGGTAGCTTGTAGGGAGCTTGCAGGGTTAATTTTAGCTTTAGTGTAAAGATCAGCCTCCCACCTGAAACATCAGACCCCCTGATCTCTACCCAAACATCTCTCTTCCCTCCCCTACCCCACAAATGTCCCCGCCATCTTAAGTACTGGCAGAAACTCTGCCAGTACTAAAATAAAAGGTATATTTGGGCTTTTTTGTGCATTTTTTGTTAGCATATTTACATATGCTTCTGTGTAGGGATCCCCCTTAGCCCCCAACCTCACTGATCCCCCACTAAACAGCTCTCTAACCCTCCCCCTCTGACTTAATGTGCGCCATCTTGGGTACTGGCAGCTGTCTGCCAGTACCCAGTTTAGAGAAAAAAAATGCTTTTTTTTAAATAAAATATGTCCCTTTTCTGTAGTGTAGCTTCCCCCCCCCCCCCCCAAGACCAACCCCCCACCCCTTCCAGATCCCTTAGATGGTAAAAGTAAAAGTTTATTTAATTTTTTTTCTTACTTTTACTTTTTTACTTTTCTGTAGTGTAGCGGTTCCCACCCACTCCCGCCCCGTGCACGCGCCCGCCCGCCACCCCCCGTGCACGCGCGCGCGCCCGTGCGCGCCCCCGACGGTCCCGATCCCGATCCCCGCCCCCCGTGACGTCACGCGCAACACCGATGGCCGCCCACCCGCCTCCCAATTCGGCTCCCACCCACCAACGATACCGGCCATCGATGTCCGGTGCAGAGAGGGCCACAAAGTGGCTCTCTCTGCATCGGATGGCCATGTATGGTTATTGCAGGATGCCTCCATATCGAGGCATCACTGCAATAACCGGAAAGCAGCTGGAAGCGAGCAGGATCGCTTCCAGCTGCTTTCCACACCGAGGACGTGCAGGGTACGTCCTCAGGCGTTAACTGCCTTTTTTTTGAGGACGTACCCTGCACGTCCTCGGTCATTAAGGGGTTAAACAACTTTCCAATTTACTTCTATTATCTAATATGCTTTATTTTTTAGATATCCTTTGTTAAAGAAATAGCCATGCACATGAGTGAGCCAATCACATTAAGCATCTATGTGCAGGCACCAATCAGCAGCTACTGAGCCTATCTAGATATGCTATTCAGCAAAGAATATCAAGAGAATGAAGCAAATTAGATAATAGAAGTAAATTAGAAAGTTGTTTAAAATTGCATGCTCTTTCTAAATCATGAAAGAAAAAATGTGGGTTTAATGTCCCTTTAAGTAGAATCATATTTATGCAATATTCATATTTAATAAAGTGTTTAACTATTTTGTATTGTAAATATTTCACATTCCAGTGTCCTGCACATAGCAGAATATGTTATAATTATGACAAAATAGAACATATTTTGCTATATGCTGAACATTGGATTGTTGAATATTTATATATTCATGTTGGGTTAGCACAAGCGAGAGAAGTTTACTTCTAGTACAATTAGCGCTATAGCGAAAGCGCTAAATAGTGCTCCACTTGTAATCTAGCCTGGATTGTTTAAATCCTTTAAAGTGCCATAAAACATGTTGAGATCTGTGCATATCATAAAAGGGCTAATTAAGTAAAAATAGTTTGCATAACAAAATGTTTAAAAATTGCTGGCAAGTATGTTAAAATAATTTTGAAAACTAAGCCAAATTAGTTACCTAGCCATGCTGTCTGGGTCCACCCCCATTATCTGTGTTCAGCATCAGAAATACAAGCATTGTATCATCTGAGCTTACAGCTGTTTATTTGCTTCTAGACATGCTCCAGCAGATAATCAGTGTGAAAGTCTTGCATTCTACAAAAGCAAAGGTGGATATAGGTAGAGCCATAAAATGATTTGTGTGGGGGAGTTAGAGCTGTACAATTCAGAAACTTAAAAGAAAGGTTTAATGGCGAGGCACTGCAGTATAAATTTGCAGGTAACGTAATTATTGTACATATTATTATATTTTGTCTCTATCCCAACTTGTTTTATGTCCCTTTAATATATAAAGGTTTCTCCCACCCACCCCTTTCTCACTTCTCCTGTCACACAGCTCCCCTCTCTTTTCCCCTTCTACCTCCCCTCTCTCTCTCTGCACCTCTATCACTTCCACTCTCTCTTTGCTCCTCTCTCACTTCCCCTCTCTCTCTGCTCCTCTCTCACCTCCCCTCTCTCTCTGCTCCTCTCTCACCTCCCCTCTCTCTCTCTGCTCCTCTCTCACTTCCCCTCTCTCTCTGCTCCTCTCTCACCTCCCCTCTCTCTCTGCTCCTCTCTCACCTCCCCTCTCTCTCTCTGCTCCTCTCTCACCTCCCCTCTCTCTCTCTGCTCCTCAATCCCCTCCCCTCTCTCTCTGCTCCTCTCTCACCCCCCTCTCTGCTCCTCTCTCACTTCCCCTTTCTCTTTGCTCCTCTCTCACCTCTCCTCTCTCTCTCTGCTCCTCTCTCATCTCCCCTCTCTCTCTGCACCTCTCACACCTTCCCTTTCTCTCTGCTCCTCTCTTGCCTCCACTCTCTCTCTGCTCCTCTATCACCTCCCCTCTCTCTCTCTGTTCCTCTCCCCCCTCACCTCTCTCTTCTTTCCTCTCCCCCCTCCCCTCTCTCTTCTTTCCTCTCTCACCTCCCCTCTCTCTCTGCTCCTCACTCACCCCCCCCTCTCTGCTCCTCTCTCACCTCCCCTCTCTCACCTCCCCTCTCTCTCTGCTCCTCTCTCACATCCCCTCTCTCTGCTCATCTTTCACCTCCGCTTACTCTATGCTCCTTTCTCACCTCCCCTCTCTCTGCCCCTCTCTCACCTCCCCTCTATATCTGCTCCTCTCTCACTTTGTCTTAAGGGATTAAATGCCTACCGGTCGCTAGCCGTAGAATAGAATATAAAAACACTTATACTATAATAAATAAAAACACTTATACTATAATAAATAAAAACACAACAACTTTTTGTGGGTAAAATTTTAACCGTCACAGGTTAAACATTTATTAACTAAACTAAGTAACTGTGGTAACCAACAAGGTCAGATGGCGGCTAAACGAATTACTATAATGACAACCCGGCACAGCAGAAGGTAAACGGCCCAAACGGAAACTGCAGCAGAGCGGAACCTCTGCTCATAGAAAAATTGCTACTAAGGGGTTAATGAGATCACGTGACCCACCCGCAAGGGGAAGGAGGGGCACCTCACGTGCACATGAGGCTATCCACCCCTCACACTTTTAGATTGGTCATCACTCCCCCCTGTTCACCCCTTTCCAAGGCAACATGGCCGTTACCTCCCGCCACCAGATAGCATTAAGATGATAACTGTGCCGCCACCGATAAAGGACAAACACAACCCAACCGGACTTAAAGGAGGGTTACTATGGCCTTACGGATATCTTTTATAAAAATATCTAGGGCAACTGTCTCCAAATGTACCCTATCCTTCCTATAATAATGGACCTTGTCGGCTGTTAGAGATTCGTGTTTAACCACAAATCCCCCAGTACCTGTGACGGTTCTAGCAACTGAAGAGTTAATCTTCTTCCTAACCTTGTAAGCGGCGCTGTGGGAAGACATGTGACGCCATTCCAACCTGGGAACTATATTGGACCAACCGACCAACACGTTCGGGATGCGAGCTCTGATCCATGCAATATCCGCTTGCATGATTTTAATAAGCTCCAAGACAGGAATGGCGCCCATATCATTGCCACCCAAATGAAGGATTATGACATGAGGTTTACCCCAGCGTACTAGGGCCTCTGAGATGCGCGATGGAAGCGCTGGCCAACACATCCCTCTCTCACCTACCCATCTAATTGACACTTGGGATAGAGGGAAACCTAAATTCTGCCCCCCCGGAAGGGCCGAACTACGAATGGAGGCCCAATGAACGTAGGAGTGCCCCACGATCCATATCCTTTTAGCGCCGCTGACGGGTCCTGTAAAGACACACGAGATTAGTACTGAAAACAAAACACAACTAACCCACATATTATTCAACAACCAGTCGAATGTAACCTTTAAACTTATTAGAGCGCCATCTACCCAAACGGCAAATGGCTTCAGCGGAGGAACCCTGCAGCGCGGCATTAGTAGCTGCCCCTATGCGGAAAGAATGGGGGGCTATTTTTGACACATCCAAACCAGCGTGCGCAGCAGTCCTCGCTAGCACCCTACGGAACTGGAACAAAGATAGAGAAGTCCGGTTCGCATGTATTAACAAAGGACCCTGTTCCTCTGGTCTGTGTTCTAAAAACTGGTTAACCGCCATCACCGGGCAGCAGAGACCGTTAGACTGAGGAATAGGGATCCATGCCCCTTTGCCCTCTTGATCCGTCTTAGATCTGGGCAAATAAATTAACAGTGAATCTTCTCCCGCTCTGACGTGGCCGAACTGAAGGCCTTTATCAGTGCATGATTTTGACGGTGCCACGAGCTCGCTTATACGAAGCGCAGCCGAATAGGCTAATAAAAACGCAGCTCTAAATAACAAAAACTCATAATGCGTTGCGCAGATGTCCGGCAAAGCGACCACCAGCCGCTCAAGCCGGTCATGCGTGATGGGCTCCCTAGAGTCCTTTTGTTGTGGTTGGAGCTTGCCCCAACCTTTGACAACTTGCCGCACAAATTTTGAACTGCCCGGATCCGGCAAAGCAAGCGTACGATAAAAGAATGACAAGGCAGCCAACCGAGAATGAACCGCCCCCTGCCGCGAACCCTTTCGCCAAAGACTCACCAGCCAATCACATACTGTGTCCTGAGACGCTTCAATCGCCTCCACATTCTGACACCGGCAAAAGTCTTCCCATTCACGCCATAGCCTGACATAGGAGCACCATGTCCTAGGTGCAAGGGACGCCCGCACTAGAGGGAGCAAGGATATCCAGGACGGAGAAGCTGCCAAAGGAAACCAGGACAAGGTAAGCCTTCTAATGCAGCATGAGGGGCCAAACGTCTGAACGTCACCCAATCAAACCTGGATAGTGCATCTGCCAATACATTATTAACCCCTGGGACGTGCCGCGCTTGAAACTGGATATTAAGTTCAAGACAGCGTAAGACCAGATGCCTCAGTAAACAAACTACAACCGCGGAAGTGGCCGAAAGACCGTTCACCGCGTGGACGACACTGAGATTATCTGTCCAGAAATTAATCGTCCTGTTTGCAAATTGATTGCCCCAAAGTTCAACCGCCAAAACGATAGGGAAAAGCTCCAAAAGGGTAAGGTTACGTGTTAAGCCCCTGGCCGACCATTCTGGCGGCCAAGGGCCTGCACTCAATTCCCCCCGGAAATACGCCCCATAACCCTTCGACCCCGCGGCGTCAGTAAATAAATGCAACAACTGACTGGAAATGGGCTCAGATCGCCATAATCGAATCCCATTGAAGTCCTGAAGAAAAGTCTTCCAGACTCTCAGGTCAGCTCTCATGCCTTCTGAAATCCAAATTTTTTCAGAAGGCCTGAGTTTGCCCTTCAGCTTAGCTTCCAATCTCCGATTGAAAACTCTCCCCATGGGGATAACTCTGCCTGCAAAATTCAAAAGGCCAAGTAATGACTGTAGCTGCCTAAGCGTGATGGTCGCCATGGAAACAGCTGCTTCAACCGCCTCAAGCATATCCCGTACTTTGCCATCAGGCAGCCTACAAATTCTGTCGACTGTATCAATTTCGATACCCAGGAATGTAATACAAGTGCCCGGGCCCTCAGTCTTGTCTTCAGCCAGTGGGACACCGAATTGCAGCATAAGGATTCTCATGGAGTCCATCAGCTGCTGACATTCAGTAGTTCCCGGACTCCCCACCAAGAGGAAGTCGTCCAGATAATGAGCAATGCGGTTATTAACTGCCTGTTGCTCCAAAACCCAGTGCAAAAATGTACTAAAGGTTTCAAACAAGGCGCAAGAGATGGCGCAGCCCATAGGCAAGCACCTATCTACGTAAAATTAGTTTTTGAATTTGCAACCCATCAAATAAAATGATGAAGGGTGCAAGGGCAGTAGGCGAAAGGCGGATTCAATGTCCAGCTTCGCCAACAAGGCTCCTGCACCCACCCCCCGCACCAAATCCAGGGCGCTATCAAAGGATTGATATCGCACTGAGCTGAGTTCCGGATCAATAGCATCATTGACGGAATAGCCCCTAGGGTGAGATAGGTGATGTATTAGACGGAATTTTCCCAATTCCTTCTTGGGTACTACACCAAGTGGTGAAATGACCAGATTCGGCAAAGGTGGCGAGGAAAAAGGACCCACTACCCGGCCCATAGATATTTCCTTATCCAGCTTGACCCTAACAACCGCCGGGTGCTGGTAAGCTGATTTGAGGTTACGATAGCCTCTGGAACCCTTAATGGCTTTCGTCACAGGTATACGAAAACCGTCCGTAAAGCCTTGAAATAACAAAGACGCTGCGCGCGAATCTGGGTACACCCTAAGCCATGGCTCAAGGGCGTGCACCTTCACCGGTGTTGGGGCCTTTAGGAACAAGAGAGAGCTTGTTCTGTGCTCTACCGGGTGCTGAATCCTTTTTTCTGGCACACTCGCTCCCGGGGTGTGATCCAGCACAGTATCGGCATACGTGCCTGAACGCACATGAATTACCTCTGTCGCATTTATTATCTTGAAATGCCCAGCAGGTACCACCTCTGCGCTTCGTTTTGGAAGCACGAAAGGACTGATTGCTAGAGGAGATGGAGGAGGAGGGTGACCCCTGCGGGCCTAGGCGTTGCCAAAGATGCGAGTCAGTTGTATCGAAGGTGAGCACAGGATTACCCGCCATCTTTTGCCTAAACTCAGCATCATAATCTCTCCAAGCCCCCTCAGCAAACTTCCTCTGAATCCAATGGATATTATCAGTATATTTAAGGATAGCGTGGCATTGGCTCGGGTATTTCTCCAAGTAGCAAGAGGAGAAAACAGGTCCAGTACCGTCCGCGCTCTTCTCTCGCTGCCTACAAGCCTCAGCAGATAATTCAAATATATTCACATATTTGCCCTGCTGTATTTTTCTAATTGTCCTTGGTTTCAAATGACTGTGCAATGATGGAGTATAAGATGGGAAGCAATCGCCGTGTAAGGCCACTTTCCTTTCTGGGATTAAGTTAATAGGTGGACGCTTGTCCCCCACTATAGTGGTGCTCTGCACAGCTTCTGGGGAACCTACCGCAAGCTGCGCCTGCGCCATGCTGCCAACTGCGCCTGACTGCATTACCTGCCACATTTTCTTTACCATGGCAAACATGCGCTTCTGACCCTTACCCCTTAGCCCAAGTGAAGTGTCACTGTCACATTCAGATTCAGACAGGGATAAGTCAACCTGGTCATGTCGGTCATGTGTAAATGTAAAGGGCTTACCAGGAATGGCCATTGCACCGTCCTGATGATCCATACCGGAGGTGGAAGGACCAGGAACAGCCCCGTTGTCCTGCTGCAAGGAATCAGCCGTGCTCTCACGCTGCTGTGCATCCGCCTGCTCCTGTGGAATAACCGCCGAAGCCGAAGGCCTATCAACCTGGTTTGCTTCCATGCTCAGATCCCCTTGAGATGCGTTCTGTAAAAAAGAAAACAGGTCGCGAGCACTACGGACACCGGCAAAGGGGGGGTTAATAGGACCTAAGCCTGACCTATTATTTGCATGTAAGCCTGCTTGTCCTAATTCATTTGGCCTTTCATGCCCCACATTCACATTCCTACCCTGTAACTGAACTAATGAAGCAGGATTGTCCCTTAACTCATGTGACCGTGATGTTGGTAACACATTCAAAGCATCATTTGTAATTCTACATACCCTCACATTCGAAACACTCATAGGTTCAGCTTGTGCATTCACACTAGAATTCCCCAACTGCGCCACAGCGCGTGCATTCATATTGAGACTCAAAGGATCAGCCTGTGCATTCATACCAGACATCCCTAACTGCGCCACAGCGCGTACATTCATGTGGGGTGATGTCGCACTACTTAGCTGAGAATCTGCCCTAATTTGCTGAGAATCTAACCTATTGTGCTGAACTGCGACATTAGCTTGCCCCTGTGCGGTATGCTGCTGCGCCGCAATAAGCTGACCATGAGCGCTATGTTGGCGCGCCAAATTAACTTGTCCCTGAGCCTGGGCGTGCTGACCCTGCGGTTCAATCGCACTTATTAGCCCTCCTGGATTGAAATCTGATTGAGAATCTATCGCCCTGGTTCTCACTAACATGCCCCTACCTAAGGGGTTCAACCTGTTAGCTCTCGTTGAAGCCCCCCTCCTACTTTTAAGGCCTTTATGCGTGACCCCGCTAATTGAATCCTGAGCCCTGCTGCCAGTAAATTGCAACCTTGTATTAATGCGAGATGGCGCCTTCCGTTGCCGAACTTGAGGACCCCTTCGGCCCCATAACCCACCCCCGGCCGCCATCCTCTCATGGTGCTCACCTTCCTGGAGCTGCAGAGGATGCGACCGTCCCCGCGAAGTCCCGACGCTGAAACCGGAACCGGAAGTGGATGGGCGCGTGACCGGAACTTCCGGTTGCGCACTTACCATTGGACCCTGAGGACCCGCGGCCTGGTTTGGAGGACCGGACACCGACGCCGCGTGGAGCTGGAGCAGAGGACCCGCCGGAGAACCTGGAGGACCCGACGGAGGAGCCTGCATACCCGCCGGGGACATCGCCGCAACTAAAGACGCCAGGATGGAAGACACCGCCGAGACCGCCGACGGAGGAATCGCGGCCATGAGGGAGGATACCGCTGCTTCAGGTAAGCCTTGTTGCGGTGTAGAGACGGGCTGGGGGTCTAATAATGGCAGAACAGGGGCTTGTTGCGCAGGCGAAAGCACCACAGAAGCGGGCCCAGCTCTTGAGAGGGCCTGCTGCGCCGGCGCCGAGGCCAAAATTTCAGGGCCATCTGCCATAGTAGGCAAAACGGGGGTTAATAGCGAGGGGCCCCGTGTAATGGCTAAATCTGCCTCATTGTCTGCACTTGCACGGCGTGTTGAGCCCCTATCTAACCTGGGCCTAGCTACAGGGGTAATTGAGGTTTCAACATAGGCCTCAACCGGTACATGTGAAGCTACCGAAGGTGGACTGGAAGCCTGAGGCCTAGCCTGAGGGCCAGTTGCTTGGAGACAGGCTGATTGCTCATCCGGCCTAGCCATTGCCACTGAGGCATAGGCTGAATCGTCTCCTTCCACCCCCTCACCTGCTGCATGTATATCTGACCTGCTAACTGTGTGACTCATAATGTTTGTCTGTGGTATACTAGTACTAGGCCTAGTCTCAGTAGTATACTGTGTAGGTGGAATTATGTCATCAAGCTCTTCAATGTCATCCAGTGTACTTATCTGTTTTTTCTGTTTTCCAGATCCAGGTTTCTCAAACACCAACTCGTGGAAGCGCTGAGGAGGGAGTTTAGATCGTCTGGATCGCTGCATTGTTCACAGAAATTAAAAATCACCCTGAACAATAACAGAAAGAACTCGTCTGCACCGGATTCCAGGAAGAAGAGGGCCAGGAAGCTGATGATCCCCACTTTTAAGGTGAGTAGTGGGCCCCTCCCTTGCATGCAACATTGTTGCAACTAACCTCCCTAGCCAGCCCTCTTCTCCTATCTCTCCCTACGGCTTTAACCCTTAGCTTTGCTCCAGGCCCAATTGTGCCCTACACTGCCTCTCTCTCTGCTCCTCTCTCACCTTCCCTCTCTCTCTGCTCCTCTCTCATCTTCCCTCTCTCTCTCTGCTCCTCTCTCACCTCTCCTCTCTCTGCTCCTCTCTCACTTCCCCTCTATCTCTGCTCCTCTATCACCTCCCCTCTCTCTTTTTTCCTCTCTCCCCTCCCCTCTCTCTCTGCTCCTCACTCACCTCCCCCTCTCTCTGCTCCTTTTGCATCTCCCCTCTCTCTCTGCTCCTCTCTCACCTCCCCTCTCTCCACTTCTCTCTCGCCTCCCCTCTCTCTTTGCACCTCTCTCACCTCCCCTCTCTCTTTGCACCTCTCTCACCTCCCCTCTCTCTTTGCACCTCTCTCTCCTCCCCTCTCTCTCTGCTCCTCTCTCACCTCCCCTCTCTCTCTGCTCCTCTCTCACCTCCCCCTCTCTTCTTTCCTCTCTCACCTTCCCTGTCTCTCTGCTCCTCTCTCACTTCCCCTCTCTCTCTGCTCCTCTCTCACCTCCCCTCTCTTTCTGCTCCTCTCTCACCTCCCCTCTCTCTCTCTGCTGCTTTCTAACCTCTCCTCTCTAACCGCTCTTCTCTCACCTCCCCTCTCTCTTCTTTCCTCTCTCCTCCCATCTCTCTCTCTGCTCCTCACTCACCTCCCCCTCTCTCTATGCTCCTCTCTCACCTTCCCTCTCTCTCTCTGCTCCTCTCTCACCTCCCCTCTCTTTCTGCTCCTCTCTCACCTCCCCTCTCTATTCTTTCCTCTTTCACCTCCACAATCTCTCTGCTCCTCTCTCACCTCCCCCTCTCTTCTTTCCTCTCTCACCTTCCCTCTCTCTCTGCTCCTCTCTCCTCCCCTCTCTCTCTGCTCCTCTCTCACCTCCCCTCTCTCTCTCTGCTCCTATCTTTCCTCCCCTCTCTCTCTGCTCCTCTCTACGCTCCTCTCTCACCTCCCCTCTATCTTCTGTCCTCTCTCACCTCCTCTCTCTCTCTGCTCCTCACTCACCTCCCCTCTCTCTCTGCTCCTCTTTTACCTCTGCTCCTCTCTGCTCCTCTCTCACCTCCCCTCTCTCTCTGCTCCTCTCTCACCTCCCCTCTCTCTCTGCTCCTCTCTCACCTCCCCCTCTCTCTGCTCCTCTCTCACCTCCCCCTCTCTCTCTGCTCCTCTCTTACCTCCACTCTCTCTTTGCTCCTCTCTAACTTCCCCTCTCTCTCTGCTCCTCTCTCCCCTCTCTTCTCTCTCTGCTCCTCTCTCACCTCCCCTCTCTCTCTGCTCCTCTCTCACTTCCCCCTCTCTCTGCTCCTCTCTCACTTCCCCCTCTCTCTCTGCTCCTCTCTCATCTCCCCTTTCTATCTGCTCCTCTCTCACCTCCACTCTTTCTGCTCCTCTTTCACCTCCACTCTCTCTCTGCTCCTTTCTCACCTCCCCTCTCTCTTCTTTCCTCTCTCACCTCCCCTCTCTCTCTGCTCCTCACTCATCTCCCCCCTCTCTCTGCTCCTCTCTCACTTCCCCTCTCTCTCTGCTCCCCTCTAAGCTTCCCTCTCTCTCTGCTCCTCTCTCACCTCCCCTCTTTCTTCTTTCCTCTCTCTCCTCCCCTCTCTCTCTGCTCCTCACTCACCTCCCCCTCTCTCTATGCTCCTCTCTCACCTTCCCTCTCTCTCTGCTCCTCTCACACCTCCCCTCTATCTCTGCTCCTCTCTCACCTCCCCTCTCTCTTCTTTCCTCTCTCAACTCCACTATCTATCTGCTCCTCTCTCACCTCCCCCTCTCTTCTTTCCTCTCTCACCTCCCCTCTCTCTCTGCTCCTCACTCACCTCCCCCTCTCTCTGCTCCTCTCTCACCTCCCCTCTCTCTCTGCTCCTCTCTCACCTCCCCTCTTTCTGCTCCTCTTTCACCTCCACTCTCTCTCTGCTCCTTTCTCACCTCCCCTCTCTCTTCTTTCCTCTCTCACCTCCCCTCTCTCTCTGCTCCTCACTCATCTCCCCCCTCTCTCTGCTCCTCTCTCACTTCCCCTCTATCTCTGCTCCCCTCTAAGCTTCCCTCTCTCTCTGCTCCTCTCTCACCTCCCCTCTTTCTTCTTTCCTCTCTCTCCTCCCCTCTCTCTCTGCTCCTCACTCACCTCCCCCTCTCTCTATGCTCCTCTCTCACCTTCCCTCTCTCTCTGCTCCTCTCACACCTCCCCTCTATCTCTGCTCCTCTCTCACCTCCCCTCTCTCTTCTTTCCTCTCTCAACTCCACTATCTATCTGCTCCTCTCTCAGCTCCCCCTCTCTTCTTTCCTCTCTCACCTCCCCTCTCTCTCTGCTCTGCTCTCTCTGCTCCTCTATTACCTCCCCTCTCTCTCTGCTCCTCTCTCAACTTCCCTCTCTCTCTGCTCCTCTCTTACCTCTCCTCTCTCTCTGCTCCTGTCTCACCTCCCCTCTCTCTTCTTTCCTCTCTCACATCCCCTCTCTCTCCTCTCCTCTCTTACCTCTCCTCTCTCTCTGCTCCTCTCTTCCCTCCCCTCTCTCTCTGCTCCTGTCTCACCTCCCCTCTCTCTTCTTTCCTCTCTCACCTCTCCTCTCTCTCTGCTCCTCACTCACCTCCCCCCTCTCTCTGCTCCTCTTTTACCTCCGCTCTCTCTCTTTCTGCTCCTCTCTCACCTCCCCTCTCTCTCTCTGCTCCTCTCTCACTTCCCCTCTCTCTCTGTTCCTCTCTCACCTCCCCTCTCTCTTCTTTCCTCTCTCACATCCCCTCTCTATCTGCTCCTCACTCACCTCCCCTCTCTCTGCTCCTCTTTTACCTCCGCTCTCTCTCTGCTCCTCTCTCACCTCCCCTCTCTCTCTGCTCCTCTCTCACCTCCCCCTCTTTCTGCTCCTCTCTTACCTCCCTCTATCTCTCTGCTCCTCTCTCACCTACCCTCTCTATCTGCTTCTCTCTCACCTCCACTCTCTCTCTGCTCCTCTCTCACCTCCCCTCTCTCTTCTTTCCTCTCTCACATCCCCTCTCTATCTGCTCCTCACTCACCTCCCCCTCTCTCTGCTCCTCTTTTACCTCCGCTTTCTCTCTGCTCCTCTCTCACCTCCCCTCTCTCTCTGCTCCTCTCTCACCTCCCCCTCTTTCTGCTCCTCTCTTACCTCCCCCTATCTCTCTGCTCCTCTCTCACCTACCCTCTCTATCTGCTTCTCTCTCACCTCCTCTCTCTCTCTGCTCCTCTCTCACCTTCTATCTCTCTCTGCTCCTCTCTCACCTCCTCTCTCTCTCTCTGCTTCTCTCTCACCTCCCCCTCTCTCTCTGCTCCTCTCTCACCTGCCCTCTCTATCTGCTCCTCTCTCACCTCCACTCACTCTCTACTCCTCTCTCCTCTCTCTCTGCTCCTGTCTCACCTCCCCTCTCTCACCTCCCCTCTCTCTGCTCCTCTTTCACCTTCTCTCTCTCTGCTCCTTTCTCACCTTCCCTCTCTCTTCTTTCCTCTCTCACCTCCCCTCTCTCTCTGCTCCTCACTCATCTCCCCCCTCTCTCTGATCCTCTCTCACCTCCCCTCTCTAACTGCTCCTCTCTCACCTCCCCTCTTTCTTCTCTCCTCCTCACACCTTCCTTCTCTCTATGCTCCTCTCTCACATTCCCTCTCTCTCTGCTCCTCTCACACCTCCCCTCTCTCTCTGCTCCTCTCTCACCTCCCCTCTCTCTTCTTTCCTCTCTCACCTCCACTATCTATCTGCTCCTCTCTCACCTCCCCCTCTCTTCTTTCCTCTCTCACCTCCACTCTCTCTCTGCTCCTCTCTCACCTCCCCCTCTTTCTGCTCCTCTCTTACCTCCCCCTCTCTCTCTGCTCCTCTCTCACCTCCCCTCTCTATCTGCTCCTCTCTCACCTCCTCTCTCTCTCTCTGCTCCTCTCTCACCTTCTCTCTCTCTCTCTCTCTGCTCATCTCTCTCTCTGCTCCTCTCTCACCTCCTCTCTCTCTCTCTCTGCTTCTCTCTCACCTCCCCCTCTCTCTCTGCTCCTCTCTAACCTCCCCTCTCTATCTGCTCCTCTCTCACCTCCACTCACTCTCTACTCCTCTCTCCTCTCTCTCTGCTCCTCTCTCACCTCCCCCTCTCTCTGCTCCTCTCTCACCCCCCTCTCTCTGCTCCTCTCTCACCTCCCCTCTCTATCTGCTCCTCTCTCACCTCCCCTCTCTTTCTGCTCCTCACTCACCTCCCCCTCTCTCTGCTCCTCTCTCACCTCCCCTCTCTCTCTGCTCCTCTCTCACCTCCCCTCTCTCTGCTCCTCTTTCACCTCCCCTCTCTAACTCACCTCCCCTCTCTAACTGCTTCTCTCTCACCTCCCCTCTTTCTTCTCTCCTCCTCACACCTTCCTTTTCTCTATGCTCCTCTCTCACCTTCCCTCTCTCTCTGCTCCTCTCACACCTCCCCTCTCTCTCTGCTCCTCTCTCACCTCCCCTCTCTCTTCTTTTCTCTCTCACCTCCACTTTCTATCTGCTCCTCTCTCACCTCCCCCTCTCTTCTTTCCTCTCTCACCTCCCCTCTCTCTCTGCTCCTCTCTCACCTCCCCTCTCTCTCTGCTCCTCTCTCACCTCCCCTCTCTCTCTGCTCCTCTCTCAACTTCCCTCTCTCTCTCTGCTCCTCTCTCACATCCCCTCTCTCTCTGCTCCTCTCTCATCTCTCCTCTCTCTCTGCTCCTCTCTTCCCTCCCCTCTCTCTCTGCTCCTCTCTCACCTCCCCTCTCTCTTCTTTCCTCTCTCACCTCCCCTCTCTCTCTGCTCCTCACTCACCTCCCCCCTCTCTCTGCTCCTCTCTGCTCCTCTCTCACCTCCCCTCTCTATCTGCTCCTCTCTCACCTCCACTCACTCTCTACTCCTCTCTCCTCTCTCTCTCTCTCTCTGCTCCTCTCTCTCCTCCTCTCTCTCTCTGCTCCTCTCTCACCTTCTCTCTCTCTCTGTTCCTCTCTCACCTCCTCTCTCTCTCTGCTCCTCTCTCTCTGCTCCTCCCTCAACTCTCCTCTCTCTCTGCTCCTCTCTCACCTCCTCTCTCTCTCTCTGCTCCTCTCTCACCTTCTCTCTCTATCTGCTCCTCTCTCACCTCCACTCACTCTCTGCTCCTCTCTCAACTCTCCTCTCTCTCTCTCTCTCTGCTCCTCTCTCTCGCTCTGCTCCTCTCCCCCTCTCCCACCTTCTCTCTCTCTCTCTGCTCCTCTCTCACCTCCTCTCTCTCTCTCTGCTTCTCTCTCACCTCCAAATCAAGTCAAGTCAAGAATACTTTATTAGCATGACATTATTACATGTGTTGCCAAAGTAATATTTTACAATAAAACAGATCAATAACAATTTATAAAGTAGGAGTATAGTGGGTAAATATGATAGTTCATATAATCTGATTGGGGGTTCTGGTCATGTGACAGTCTGCTACATATCTTGCTACTATCCTTGTAGCTTTGTTTTTTTCTCCTAAGAGTACACATAGCCTTGTCTTGTTCTGACATCTGTGACATCCAGCTGGTGGCCAGAGATTCTGTATTTAGTGAGTATCTGTCTGTGCTTTGGGTTGGTGACACATGTGAGATACTCAGCTAGTTTGTACTCTTTGTAGAGACCTGTAACACTCCAGCTTGTTCTGTTGTCCTATTTGTTCCTCTCAGTGCCCAGTGTAACTCTCTTTCAGAGCTGTTTGTAAGGTGTTTGGTGACACTCATGGGCTGGGCTTTTGCTGATGTGGTTTTGCAGGTCTGATGTATATTCTCTAAATGCTTTTGATGCTGGGTCACAGAGTGCTTGGTGGTAAAGTGTACTTGTGTCACTATTTGTGAGGTGACACCAGAATTTGTACACCCGTTTTTGCACCTCCCCTCTCTCTCTCTGTTCCTCTCTCACCTCCCCTCTCTCTCTTCTCCTCTATCACCTCCCCTCTCTATCTGCTCCTCTCTCGCCTCCACTCACTCTCTGCTCCTCTCTCACCTCTAGTAGTAAGAAGTGAATACAGCGCCAACATGAGGCCAAGGGATAAATATACTCACAGAGAGATAAAAGAAGATTATTTAATGAACCATGTTAAAATGCATCAGTAATAAAAAACTATATATAAAAATGTAAAAAGCACATATAAATAAAATTACAAATACAGGAATATCTTACAGAAGCGGCTCAAAGGGCCAAAGCTGATAATTACAATAAAAACAGAGGTAATAACAGATGATCAGTGTGAGTGGTACACCAGAATAAGAGTGTATACTAATAAAACAGAATTAGCCTAAGTACAACTATAACAAGTGCATCAAGCAAAAAACTAATAAACAATAGTACAAACAATAGTGTTCAAAAGAATAGTGTTTCAAAAATAGTGTTCCAAAAAATAGAAAAATGCACTGCAGTGCAAAAAAAGGGGGGTAGCAAAATAATTGTATAGATACGATCAAATAGTGAGTGAGTGCAAATGGATATAAAAATGCTAGCTAATTAATCCAGTGAGGTTGAGATATAATTAAATAAAATACACTATGCAATAACAGAAAAAATAAAATACACAATATGCAATAACATAAAAAATAATAAAATATAATCCAAAAAAATGTGTTCAAAAAGTTGATCAACAAATGTTAGTGAAGAACAAAAATAAGTCAATCAAAACTAAAAAATGGGTGATGAGAAGCAAGGTGAAAGTGAGGAAATTGATTCCTTCCAATGTTAGTTACTTTAACAGATCCAAATTCCTGAGTGTGGTAGCTGAAGTAGCTGATTGGATCCTAGCACCTGTCAGCTGCTCCTATGGTATCCTAAAAAGTGTCCCTGTAAAAAAAGAAATTCACAACATAGTGTATCCAATATGAGAATGAAGTAAAGATTAAAGTAATGCTTACCAATATGTCAACGCGTTTCTGCCCTCAAAAAAGGGCCTTTCTCAAAACGCGTTGACATATTGGTAAGCATTACTTTAATCTTTACTTCATTCTCATATTGGATACACTATGTTGTGAATTTCTTTTTTTACAGGGACACTTTTTAGGATACCATAGGAGCAGCTGACAGGTGCTAGGATCCAATCAGCTACTTCAGCTACCACACTCAGGAATTTGGATCTGTTAAAGTAACTAACATTGGAAGGAATCAATTTCCTCACTTTCACCTTGCTTCTCATCACCCATTTTTTAGTTTTGATTGACTTATTTTTGTTCTTCACTAACATTTGTTGATCAACTTTTTGAACACATTTTTTTGGATTATATTTTATTATTTTTTATGTTATTGCATATTGTGTATTTTATTTTTTCTGTTATTGCATAGTGTATTTTATTTAATTATATCTCAACCTCACTGGATTAATTAGCTAGCATTTTTAAATCCATTTGCACTCACTCACTATTTGATCGTATCTATACAATTATTTTGCTACCCCCCTTTTTTTGCACTGCAGTGCATTTTTCTATTTTTTGGAACACTATTTTTGAAACACTATTCTTTTGAACACTATTGTTTGTACTATTGTTTATTAGTTTTTTGCTTGATGCACTTGTTATAGTTGTACTTAGGCTAATTCTGTTTTATTAGTATACACTCTTATTCTGGTGTACCACTCACACTGATCATCTGTTATTACCTCTGTTTTTATTGTAATTATCAGCTTTGGCCCTTTGAGCCGCTTCTGTAAGATATTCCTGTATTTGTAATTTTATTTATATGTGCTTTTTACATTTTTATATATAGTCTTTTATTACTGATGCATTTTAACATGGTTCATTAAATAATCTTCTTTTATCTCTCTGTGAGTATATTTATCCCTTGGCCTCTTGTTGGCGCTGTATTCACTTCTTACTACTTGTGCATATTTTTTGGAGGTTGGTTAGGATCTCTGTTTGGATACAGCTTGGGGATTACCTTAGCGCTTGTACACTACCCCTTTTTCACTATTGACTTCCTCTCTCACCTCTCCTCTCTCTCTGCTCCTCTCTCACCTCTCCTCTCTCTCCCTCTCTGCTCCTCTCTCACCTCTCCTCTCTCTCTCTCTCTGCTCCTCTCTCACCTCTCCTCTCCCTCTCTCTCTCTGCTCCTCTCTCACCTCTCCTCTCTCTCTGCTCCTCTCTCACCTCTCCTCTCTCTCTGCTCCTCTCTCTCTGCTCCTCTCTCTCTCTCTGCTCCTCTCTCACCTCTGCTCCTCTCTCACCTCTCCTCTCTGCTCCTCTCTCACCTCTGCTCCTCTCTCACCTCTGCTCCTCTCTCACCTCTCCTCTCTCTCTCTGCTCCTCTCTCACCTCTGCTCCTCTCTCACCTCTCCTCTCTCTCTCTGCTCCTCTCTCACCTCTCCTCTCTCTCTCTGCTCCTCTCTCACCTCCTCTCTCTCTGCTCCTCTCTCACCTTCTCTCTCTCTCTCTGCTCCTCTCTCACCTCCTCTCTCTCTCTGCTGCTCTATCACCTCTCCCCCCTCTCACTGCTCCTCTCTCACTCACATACATATATACATACACACATACACACACACATATATATACATACACACACATACACACATACAACATATTTAAAAAATACACACACATATACATATACACACACTGCAAACAAATACTTTTATATATACACACACACACATAAATATACACACACACATATACATACAAACACACACACATGTCACACACACATACATATATATAAATATAAATATATATACACACATACATACACATATACCCACACATCACATACACATACACATATACATACAAACACACATACATACACATATACATACAAACACACATACATACACATATACACACACGTCACACACACATATACATTTATATATACACACATACATACACATATACCCACACATCACACACACATATATAAATACAAACACATTTTAATAGTTTGATTCATATTTTTTATTAAAATAAATTGTTTTCTAAATTAGGAGCCTATGTGACTAATTCCCCAAAAGTGGTAGATGCACGTACTGGATATCCACCCCATATGATTTTGTTATGGATAAGGTAACACATGGTTATTGGTTGTGCCAGGGGTTTTTACCAGTACAATTTTTTGTCACCAGTTTTTCCGATTTCCCTATTCTTGCTCCTCGTGGTTTTTGTGAGACCCCAGCTGTTTCCAGAGATGTGGAGATTTATTGAGACACTTCTGACATTGTTCATTTTCACAGGGAGTTGAAAACAGCCTTCCTTTTTATTATTTTAGCGATAATACTTTGAGCCTGTGTTTACTTAAAACGTGTGGCTTGTTCATGGAAAGCCACTTATTGGGATGGGGGAGGTGAGGGGGTAAGGAGGGAGGAAGGAGGAAAACTCACACAAGCTTTTGCAATGAGAGAGTTTCTTTTCTACACACATTTCCTCTGGGGACGGTCTACAAACCGTCTGTGTGTGCAACAATCTGGGTCTCATTATGGAACTGAGGAAAGATGGAAAACAACATTACAGATTTCTCATGAAACAACTGATAGTTATACATAAAGATATGTCATATGTGACTCATGGATGAGAAGTGCTTTTTGGAGCACATTAATGAAAAATTTTTCACATATACAGACCAGACTTGAGCATATACTACTGTCTTATGTCTATTTTGTACTAATGACATAATAAAAATCTGGTAAATTCCTTACCAGGTACAGACACATTTAGTCCCATGATACATCAGTCTAACCTCTGTAACACACAACTTAAGTACAGTGCCGTAATACCTCTGTCTAACTTCTATAACACACACATACAGCATTGTGATACCTCTCTAACTTTTGTAATACACAAGTACAGTGACGTGATACCTGTGTCTAACCTCTGTAACACACGTAAAACGCGTGACAAATCTGTCTAACCTCTGTAACACACACGTACAGCACCATAATACCTGTGTCTAACCTTTGTAATACATGCATACAGAGCTGTGATACATCTGTCTTACCTTTCTAATACACATGTACAGCTCTGTAATACCTCCATATAACCTCTTCAATACACACGTACAGCGCTGTGATAAACCTGGCTTACCTCTGTAACACAAACATACAGCACCGTAATACCTGTGTCTATCCTATGTAATACACACGTAAAACATGTGATACATCTGTCTTACCTCTGTAATACACACGTAAAACACATGATACATCTGTCTTACCTCTGTAACAGACAAGTAAAACGCGTGATACATCTGTCTTACCTCTGTAACACACAAGTAAAACACGTGATACATCTGTCTTACCTCTGTAACACACGTAAAACACATGATACATCTGTCTAACCTATGTTATACACATGTACAGTGCTGTGATAAGCCTGTCTTACCTCAGTAACACACACATACAGCACCGTAATACTTCTGTCTTACCTCTGTAATACACACGTAAAACGTCTGATACATCTGTCTTACCTCTGTAACACACACGTACAGCACTGTAATACCTGTGTCTAACCTCTGTAATACACATGTAAAACACGTGATACATCTGTCTAACCTCTGTAACAGACAAGTAAAACACATGATACATCTGTCTTACCTCTGTAACAGACAAGTAAAACGCGTGATACATCTGTCTTACCTCTGTAACACACAAGTAAAACACGTGATACATCTGTCTTACCTCTGTAACACACACGTAAAACACATGATACATCTGTCTAACCTCTGTTATACGCATGTACAGCGCTGTGATAAGCCTGTCTTACCTCAGTAACTCACACATACAGCACCGTAATACTTGTGTCTAACCTCTGTAATACACAAGTAAAACGCGTGATACATATGTCTTACCTCTGTAACACACACGTACAGCACTGTAATACCTGTGTCTAACCTCTGTAATACACATGTAAAACACGTGATACATCTGTCTAACCTCTATAACACACATGTAAAACACGTGATACATCTGATTTACCTCTGTAACACACAAGTAAAACACATGATAAATCTGTCTTACCTCTGTAACAGACAAGTAAAACACATGATACATCTGTCTTACCTCTGTAACAGACAAGTAAAACGCATGATACATCTGTCTTACCTCTGTAACAGACAAGTAAAACGTGTGATACATCTGTCTTACCTCTGTAACACAGACGTAAAACACGTGATACATCTGTCTAACCTCTGTAACACACATGTAAAACATGTGATACATCTGTCTTACCTCTGTAACACACACGTAAAACACATGATACATCTGTCTTACCTCTGTAACAGACAAGTAAAACGCGTGATACATCTGACTTACCTCTGTAACAGACAAGTAAAACACATGATACATCTGTCTAACCTCTGTAACACACATGTAAAACACATGATACATCTGTCTTACCTCTGTAACACACAAGTAAAACACGTGATACATCTGTCTTACCTCTGTAACAGACAAGTAAAACATGTGATACATTTGTCTTACCTCTGTAACAGACAAGTAAAACGCGTGATACATCTGTCTTACCTCTGTAACAGACAAGTAAACACATGAAACATCTGTCTTACCTCTGTAACAGACAAGTAAAACGCGTGATACATCTGTCTTACCTCTGTAACACACAAGTAAAACGAGTGATACATCTTTCTTACCTCTGTAACACACAAGTAAAACATGTGATACATCCGTCTTACCTCTGTAACACACAAGTAAAACGTGTGATACATCTGTCTTACCTCTGTAACACACAAGTAAAACACATGATACATCTGTCTTACCTCTGTAACACACAAGTAAAACACGTGATACATCTGTCTAACCTCTGTTATACACACGTAAAACACGTGATACATCTGTCTTACCTCTGTAACACACAAGTAAAACACGTGATACATCTATCTAACCTCTGTAACACACACATGTAAAACGCATGATACATCTGTTTTACCTCTGTAACACACAAGTAAAACATGTGATACATCTGTCTTACCTCTGTAACACACACATGTAAAACACGTGATACATCTGTCTAACCTCTGTTATACACACGTAAAACACGTGATACATCTGTCTAACCTCTGTTATACACACGTAAAACACATGATACATCTGTCTTACCTCTGTAACAGACAAGTAAAACACATGATACATCTGTCTAACCTCTGTAACACACAAGTAAAACACATGATACATCTGTCTTACCTCTGTAACACACACATGTAAAACACATGATACATCTGTCTAACCTCTGTAACACACAAGTAAAACACGTGATACATCTGTCTTACCTCTGTAACACACAAGTAAAACGTGTGATACATCTGTCTTACCTCTGTAACAGACAAGTAAAACACATGATACATCTATCTTACCTCTGTAACACACATGTAAAACACGTGATACATCTGTCTTACCTCTGTAACACACAAGTAAAACATGTGATACATCTGTCTAACCTCTGTTATACACACGTAAAACACGTGATACATCTGTCTTACCTCTGTAACACACAAGTAAAACATGTTATACATCTTTCTTACCTCTGTAACACACAAGTAAGACATGTGATACATCTGTCTTACCTCTGTAAAACACAAGTAAAACACGTGATTCATCTGTCTTACCTCTGTAACAGACAAGTAAAACGCGTGATACATCTGTCTTACCTCTGTAACACACAAGTAAAACACGTGATACATCTGTCTTACCTCTGTAACACACACGTAAAACACATGATACATCTGTCTAACCTATGTTATACACATGTACAGCGCTGTGATAAGCCTGTCTTACCTCAGTAACACACACATACAGCACCGTAATACTTGTGTCTAACCTCTGTAATACACACGTAAAACGTCTGATACATCTGTCTTACCTCAGTAACACACAAGTAAAACACGTGATACATCTGTCTAACCTCTGTTACACACACGTAAAACACGTGATACATCTGTCTTACCTCTGTAACACACAAGTAAAACACGTGATACATCTATCTAACCTCTGTAACACACACATGTAAAACGCATGATACATCTGTCTTACCTCTGTAACACACAAGTAAAACATGTGATACATCTGTCTTACCTCTGTAACACACACATGTAAAACACGTGATACATCTGTCTAACCTCTGTTATACACACGTAAAACACATGATACATCTGTCTTACCTCTGTAACAGACAAGTAAAACACATGATACATCTATCTAACCTCTGTAACACACAAGTAAAACACATGATACATCTGTCTTACCTCTGTAACACACACATGTAAAACACATGATACATCTGTCTAACCTCTGTAACACACAAGTAAAACATGTGATACATCTGTCTTACCTCTGTAACACACAAGTAAAATGTGTGATACATCTGTCTTACCTCTGTAACAGACAAGTAAAACACATGATACATCTATCTTACCTCTGTAACACACATGTAAAACACGTGATACATCTGTCTTACCTCTGTAACACACAAGTAAAACATGTGATACATCTGTCTAACCTCTGTTATACACACGTAAAACACGTGATACATCTGTCTTACCTCTGTAACACACAAGTAAAACATGTGATACATCTGTCTTACCTCTGTAACACAAAAGTAAAACACGTGATTCATCTGTCTTACCTCTGTAACACACACATGTAAAACACGTGATACATCTGTCTTACCTCTGTAACACACAAGTAAAACACGTGATACATCTGTCTTACCTCTGTAACACACACACGTAAAGCATGTGATACATCTGTCTTACCTCTGTAACACACAAGTGAAACATGTGATACATCTGTCTTACCTCTGTAACACACAAGTAAAACACGTGATACATCTGTCTTACCTCTGTAACACACAAGTAAAACACGTGATACATCTGTCTTACCTCTGTAACACACACGTAAAACATGTGATACATCAGTCTTGCCTCTGTAACACACAAGTAAAACACGTGATACATCTGTCTAACCTCTGTTATACACACGTAAAACACGTGATACATCTGTCTTACCTCTGTAACACACAAGTAAAACATGTGATACATCTGTCTTAACTCTGTAACACACAAGTAAAACATGTGATACATCAGTCTTGCCTCTGTAACACACAAGTAAAACACGTGATACATCTGTCTTACCTCTGTAACACACAAGTAAAACATGTGATACATCTATCTAACCTCTGTAACACACACATGTAAAACGTGTGATACATCTGTCTTACCTCTGTAACACACACATGTAAAACGTGTGATACATGTGTTTTACCTCTGTAACACACACATGTAAAACACGTGATACATCTGTCTAACCTCTGTAACACAAAAGTAAAACATGTGATACATCTATCTTACCTCTGTAACACACATGTAAAACACGTGATACATCTGTCTTACCTCTGTAACACACAAGTAAAACATGTGATACATCTGTCTAACCTCTGTTATACACACGTAAAACACGTGATACATCTGTCTTACCTCTGTAACACACAAGTAAAACATGTTATACATCTTTCTTACCTCTGTAACACACAAGTAAGACATGTGATACATCTGTCTTACCTCTGTAACACACAAGTAAAACACGTGATTCATCTGTCTTACCTCTGTAACACACACATGTAAAACACGTGATACATCTGTCTTACCTCTGTAACACACAAGTAAAACACGTGATACATCTGTCTTACCTCTGTAACACACACACGTAAAGCATGTGATACATCTGTCTTACCTCTGTAACACACAAGTGAAACATGTGATACATCTGTCTTACCTCTGTAACACACAAGTAAAACACGTGATACATCTGTCTTACCTCTGTAAGACACAAGTAAAACACGTGATACATCTGTCTTACCTCTGTAACACACACGTAAAACATGTGATACATCTGTCTTACCTCTGTAACACACAAGTAAAACACGTGATACATCTGTCTCACCTCTGTTATACACACGTAAAACACGTGATACATCTGTCTTACCTCTGTAACACACAAGTAAAACATGTGATACATCTGTCTTAACTCTGTAACACACAAGTAAAACATGTGATACATCAGTCTTGCCTCTGTAACACACAAGTAAAACACGTGATACATCTGTCTTACCTCTGTAACACACAAGTAAAACATGTGATACATCTATCTAACCTCTGTAACACACACATGTAAAACGTGTGATACATCTGTCTTACCTCTGTAACACACACATGTAAAACGTGTGATACATCTGTTTTACCTCTGTAACACACACATGTAAAACACGTGATACATCTGTCTAACCTCTGTAACACAAAAGTAAAACATGTGATACATCTGTCTTACCTCTGTAACACACAAGTAAAACACGTGATACATCTGACTTACCTCTGTAACACACAAGTAAAACACGTGATACATCTGTCTAACCTCTGTAACACACACGTAAAACACATGATACATCTGTCTAACCTCTGTAACAGACAAGTAAAACACGTGATACATCTGTCTTACCTCTGTAACACACAAGTAAAACATGTGATACATCTGTCTTACCTCTGTAACACACACATGTAAAACACGTGATACATCTGTCTAACCTCTGTTATACACACGTAAAACAGGTGATACATCTGTCTAACCTCTGTTATACACACGTAAAACACATGATACATCTGTCTTACCTCTGTAACAGACAAGTAAAACACATGATACATCTGTCTAACCTCTGTAACACACAAGTAAAACACATGATACATCTGTCTTACCTCTGTAACACACACATGTAAAACACATGATACATCTGTCTAACCTCTGTAACACACAAGTAAAACACGTGATACATCTGTCTTACCTCTGTAACACACAAGTAAAACGTGTGATACATCTGTCTTACCTCTGTAACAGACAAGTAAAACACATGATACATCTATCTTACCTCTGTAACACACATGTAAACACGTGATACATCTGTCTTACCTCTGTAACACACAAGTAAAACATGTGATACATCTGTCTAACCTCTGTTATACACACGTAAAACACGTGATACATCTGTCTTACCTCTGTAACACACAAGTAAAACATGTTATACATCTTTCTTACCTCTGTAACACACAAGTAAGACATGTGATACATCTGTCTTACCTCTGTAAAACACAAGTAAAACACGTGATTCATCTGTCTTACCTCAGTAACAGACAAGTAAAACGCGTGATACATCTGTCTTACCTCTGTAACACACAAGTAAAACACGTGATACATCTGTCTTACCTCTGTAACACACACGTAAAACACATGATACATCTGTCTAACCTATGTTATACACATGTACAGCGCTGTGATAAGCCTGTCTTACCTCAGTAACACACACATACAGCACCGTAATACTTGTGTCTAACCTCTGTAATACACACGTAAAACGTCTGATACATCTGTCTTACTTCAGTAACACACAAGTAAAACACGTGATACATCTGTCTAACCTCTGTTATACACACGTAAAACACGTGATACATCTGTCTTACCTCTGTAACACACAAGTAAAACACGTGATACATCTATCTAACCTCTGTAACACACACATGTAAAACGCATGATACATCTGTCTTACCTCTGTAACACACAAGTAAAACATGTGATACATCTGTTTTACCTCTGTAACACACACATGTAAAACACGTGATACATCTGTCTAACCTCTGTAACACAAAAGTAAAACATGTGATACATCTGTCTTACCTCTGTAACACACAAGTAAAACACGTGATACATCTGACTTACCTCTGTAACACACAAGTAAAACACGTGATACATCTGTCTAACCTCTGTAACACACACGTAAAACACATGATACATCTGTCTAACCTCTGTAACAGACAAGTAAAACACGTGATACATCTGTCTTACCTCTGTAACACACAAGTAAAACATGTGATACATCTGTCTTACCTCTGTAACACACACATGTAAAACACGTGATACATCTGTCTAACCTCTGTTATACACACGTAAAACAGGTGATACATCTGTCTAACCTCTGTTATACACACGTAAAACACATGATACATCTGTCTTACCTCTGTAACAGACAAGTAAAACACATGATACATCTGTCTAACCTCTGTAACACACAAGTAAAACACATGATACATCTGTCTTACCTCTGTAACACACAAGTAAAACACGTGATACATCTGTCTTACCTCTGTAACACACAAGTAAAACGTGTGATACATCTGTCTTACCTCTGTAACAGACAAGTAAAACACATGATACATCTATCTTACCTCTGTAACACACATGTAAACACGTGATACATCTGTCTTACCTCTGTAACACACAAGTAAAACATGTGATACATCTGTCTAACCTCTGTTATACACACGTAAAACACGTGATACATCTGTCTTACCTCTGTAACACACAAGTAAAACATGTTATACATCTTTCTTACCTCTGTAACACACAAGTAAGACATGTGATACATCTGTCTTACCTCTGTAAAACACAAGTAAAACACGTGATTCATCTGTCTTACCTCAGTAACAGACAAGTAAAACGCGTGATACATCTGTCTTACCTCTGTAACACACAAGTAAAACACGTGATACATCTGTCTTACCTCTGTAACACACACGTAAAACACATGATACATCTGTCTAACCTATGTTATACACATGTACAGAGCTGTGATAAGCCTGTCTTACCTCAGTAACACACACATACAGCACCGTAATACCTGTGTCTAACCTCTGTAATACACACGTAAAACGTCTGATACATCTGTCTTACTTCAGTAACACACAAGTAAAACACGTGATACATCTGTCTAACCTCTGTTATACACACGTAAAACACGTGATACATCTGTCTTACCTCTGTAACACACAAGTAAAACACGTGATACATCTATCTAACCTCTGTAACACACACATGTAAAACGCATGATACATCTGTCTTACCTCTGTAACACACAAGTAAAACATGTGATACATCTGTCTTACCTCTGTAACACACACATGTAAAACACGTGATACATCTGCCTAACCTCTGTTATACACACGTAAAACACGTGATACATCTGTATTACCTCTGTTATACACACGTAAAACACATGATACATCTGTCTTACCTCTGTAACAGACAAGTAAAACACATGATACATCTATCTAACCTCTGTAACACACAAGTAAAACACATG
The DNA here is from genome assembly GCF_027579735.1 of Bombina bombina. Lineage (NCBI taxonomy): Eukaryota > Metazoa > Chordata > Amphibia > Anura > Bombinatoridae > Bombina > Bombina bombina. The sequence goes on along the minus strand of NC_069506.1, from coordinate 280,379,993 downwards.
ATACATCTGACTTACCTCTGTAACACACACATATAAAACACATGATACATCTGTCTAACCTCTGTAACAGACAAGTAAAACACGTGATACATCTGTCTTACCTCTGTAACACACAAGTAAAACGTGTGATACATCTGTCTTACCTCTGAAACAGACAAGTAAAACACATGATACATCTATCTTACCTCTGTAACACACATGTAAAAAACGTGATACATCTGTCTTACCTCTGTAACACACAAGTAAAACATGTGATACATCTGTCTAACCTCTGTTATACACACGTAAAACACGTGATACATCTGTCTTACCTCTGTAACACACAAGTAAAACACGTGATACATCTGTCTTACCTCTGTAACACACACACGTAAAGCATGTGATACACTCTGTAACACACAAGTGAAACATGTGATACATCTGTCTTACCTCTGTAACACACAAGTAAAACACGTGATACATCTGTCTTACCTCTGTAACACACAAGTAAAACACGTGATACATCTGTCTTACCTCTGTAACACACACGTAAAACATGTGATACATCTGCCTTACCTCTGTAACACACAAGTAAAACACGTGATACATCTGTCTAACCTCTGTTATACACACGTAAAACACGTGATACATCTGTCTTACCTCTGTAACACACAAGTAAAACATGTGATACATCTGTCTTAACTCTGTAACACACAAGTAAAACATGTGATACATCAGTCTTGCCTCTGTAACACACAAGTAAAACATGTGATACATCTGTCTTACCTCTGTAACACACAAGTAAAACATGTGATACATCTATCTAACCTCTGTAACACACACATGTAAAACGTGTGATACATCTGTCTTACCTCTGTAACACACACATGTAAAACGTGTGATACATCTGTTTTACCTCTGTAACACACACATGTAAAACACGTGATACATCTGTCTAACCTCTGTAACACAAAAGTAAAACATGTGATACATCTGTCTTACCTCTGTAACACACAAGTAAAACACGTGATACATCTGACTTACCTCCTTAACACACAAGTAAAACACGTGATACATCTGTCTAACCTCTGTAACACACACGTAAAACACATGATACATCTGTCTAACCTCTGTAAAAGACAAGTAAAACACGTGATACATCTGTCTTACCTCTGTAACATACAAGTAAAACATGTGATACATCTGTCTAACCTCTGTTATACACACGTAAAACAGGTGATACATCTGTCTAACCTCTGTTATACACACGTAAAACACATGATACATCTGTCTTACCTCTGTAACAGACAAGTAAAACACATGATACATCTATCTAACCTCTGTAACACACAAGTAAAACACATGATACATCTGACTTACCTCTGTAACACACACATGTAAAACGCATGATACATCTGTCTTACCTCTGTAACACACAAGTAAAACATGTGATACATCTGTCTTACCTCTGTAACACACACATGTAAAACACGTGATACATCTGTCTAACCTCTGTAACACACAAGTAAAACATGTGATACATCTGTCTTACCTCTGTAATACACACGTAAAACACATGATACATCTGTCTTACCTCTGTAACAGACAAGTAAAACGCGTGATACATCTGTCTTACCTCTGTAACACACAAGTAAAACACGTGATACATCTGTCTTACCTCTGTAACACACGTAAAACACATGATACATCTGTCTAACCTATGTTATACACATGTACAGTGCTGTGATAAGCCTGTCTTACCTCAGTAACACACACATACAGCACCGTAATACTTCTGTCTTACCTCTGTAATACACATGTAAAACGTCTGATACATCTGTCTTACCTCTGTAACACACACGTACAGCACTGTAATACCTGTGTCTAACCTCTGTAATACACATGTAAAACACGTGATACATCTGTCTAACCTCTGTAACAGACAAGTAAAACACATGATACATCTGTCTTACCTCTGTAACAGACAAGTAAAACGCGTGATACATCTGTCTTACCTCTGTAACACACAAGTAAAACACGTGATACATCTGTCTTACCTCTGTAACACACACGTAAAACACATGATACATCTGTCTAACCTCTGTTATACGCATGTACAGCGCTGTGATAAGCCTGTCTTACCTCAGTAACACACACATACAGCACCGTAATACTTGTGTCTAACCTCTGTAATACACAAGTAAAATGCGTGATACATATGTCTTACCTCTGTAACACACACGTACAGCACTGTAATACCTGTGTCTAACCTCTGTAATACACATGTAAAACACGTGATACATCTGTCTAACCTCTGTAACACACATGTAAAACACGTGATACATCTGATTTACCTCTGTAACACACAAGTAAAACACATGATAAATCTGTCTTACCTCTGTAACAGACAAGTAAAACACATGATACATCTGTCTTACCTCTGTAACAGACAAGTAAAACGCATGATACATCTGTCTTACCTCTGTAACAGACAAGTAAAACGTGTGATACATCTGTCTTACCTCTGTAACACAGACGTAAAACACGTGATACATCTGTCTAACCTCTGTAACACACATGTAAAACATGTGATACATCTGTCTTACCCCTGTAACACACACGTAAAACACATGATACATCTGTCTTACCTCTGTAACAGACAAGTAAAACGCGTGATACATCTGACTTACCTCTGTAACAGACAAGTAAAACACATGATACATCTGTCTAACCTCTGTAACACACATGTAAAACACATGATACATCTGTCTTACCTCTGTAACACACAAGTAAAACACGTGATACATCTGTCTTACCTCTGTAACAGACAAGTAAAACATGTGATACATTTGTCTTACCTCTGTAACAGACAAGTAAAACGCGTGATACATCTGTCTTACCTCTGTAACAGACAAGTAAAACACATGAAACATCTGTCTTACCTCTGTAACAGACAAGTAAAACGCGTGATACATCTGTCTTACCTCTGTAACACACAAGTAAAACGCGTGATACATCTGTCTTACCTCTGTAACACACAAGTAAAACATGTGATACATCTGTCTTACCTCTGTAACACACAAGTAAAATGTGTGATACATCTGTCTTACCTCTGTAACACACAAGTAAAACACATGATACATCTGTCTTACCTCTGTAACACACAAGTAAAACACGTGATACATCTGTCTAACCTCTGTTATACACACGTAAAACACGTGATACATCTGTCTTACCTCTGTAACACACAAGTAAAACACGTGATACATCTATCTAACCTCTGTAACACACACATGTAAAACGCATGATACATCTGTCTTATTTCTGTAACACACAAGTAAAACATGTGATACATCTGTCTTACCTCTGTAACACACACACGTAAAACACGTGATACATCTGTCTAACCTCTGTTATACACACGTAAAACACATGATACATCTGTCTTACCTCTGTAACAGACAAGTAAAACACATGATACATCTGTCTAACCTCTGTAACACACAAGTAAAACACATGATACATCTGTCTTACCTCTGTAACACACACATGTAAAACACATGATACATCTGTCTAACCTCTGTAACACACAAGTAAAACACGTGATACATCTGTCTTACCTCTGTAACACACAAGTAAAACGTGTGATACATCTGTCTTACCTCTGTAACAGACAAGTAAAACACATGATACATCTATCTTACCTCTGTAACACACATGTAAAACACGTGATACATCTGTCTTACCTCTGTAACACACAAGTAAAACATGTGATACATCTGTCTAACCTCTGTTATTCACACGTAAAACACGTGATACATCTGTCTTACCTCTGTAACACACAAGTAAAACATGTTATACATCTTTCTTACCTCTGTAACACACAAGTAAGACATGTGATACATCTGTCTTACCTCTGTAAAACACAAGTAAAACACGTGATTCATCTGTCTTACCTCTGTAACAGACAAGTAAAACGCGTGATACATCTGTCTTACCTCTGTAACACACAAGTAAAACACGTGATACATCTGTCTTACCTCTGTAACACACACGTAAAACACATGATACATCTGTCTAACCTATGTTATACACATGTACAGCGCTGTGATAAGCCTGTCTTACCTCAGTAACACACACATACAGCACCGTAATACTTGTGTCTAACCTCTGTAATACACACGTAAAACGTCTGATACATCTGTCTTACCTCAGTAACACACAAGTAAAACACGTGATACATCTGTCTAACCTCTGTTATACACACGTAAAACATGTGATACATCTGTCTTACCTCTGTAACACACAAGTAAAACATGTGATACATCTATCTAACCTCTGTAACACACACATGTAAAACGCATGATACATCTGTCTTACCTCTGTAACACACAAGTAAAACATGTGATACATCTGTCTTACCTCTGTAACACACACATGTAAAACACGTGATACATCTGTCTAACCTCTGTTATACACACGTAAAACACGTGATACATCTGTCTAACCTCTGTTATACACACGTAAAACACATGATACATCTGTCTTACCTCTGTAACAGACAAGTAAAACACATGATACATCTATCTAACCTCTGTAACACACAAGTAAAACACATGATACATCTGTCTTACCTCTGTAACACACACATGTAAAACACATGATACATCTGTCTAACCTCTGTAACACACAAGTAAAACACGTGATACATTTGTCTTACCTCTGTAACACACAAGTAAAACGTGTGATACATCTGTCTTACCTCTGTAACAGACAAGTAAAACACATGATACATCTATCTTACCTCTGTAACACACATGTAAAACACGTGATACATCTGTCTTACCTCTGTAACACACAAGTAAAACATGTGATACATCTGTCTAACCTCTGTTATACACACGTAAAACACGTGATACATCTGTCTTACCTCTGTAACACACAAGTAAAATATGTGATACATCTGTCTTACCTCTGTAACACAAAAGTAAAACACGTGATTCATCTGTCTTACCTCTGTAACACACACATGTAAAACACGTGATACATCTGTCTTACCTCTGTAACACACAAGTAAAACACGTGATACATCTGTCTTACCTCTGTAACACACACACGTAAAGCATGTGATACATCTGTCTTACCTCTGTAACACACAAGTGAAACATGTGATACATCTGTCTTACCTCTGTAACACACAAGTAAAACACGTGATACATCTGTCTTACCTCTGTAACACACACGTAAAACATGTGATACATCTGTCTTACCTCTGTAACACACAAGTAAAACACGTGATACATCTGTCTAACCTCTGTTATACACACGTAAAACACGTGATACATCTGTCTTACCTCTGTAACACACAAGTAAAACATGTGATACATCTGTCTTAACTCTGTAACACACAAGTAAAGCATGTGATACATCAGTCTTGCCTCTGTAACACACAAGTAAAACACGTGATACATCTGTCTTACCTCTGTAACACACAAGTAAAACATGTGATACATCTATCTAACCTCTGTAACACACACATGTAAAACGTGTGATACATCTGTCTTACCTCTGTAACACACACATGTAAAACGTGTGATACATGTGTTTTACCTCTGTAACACACACATGTAAAACACGTGATACATCTGTCTAACCTCTGTAACACAAAAGTAAAACATGTGATACATCTATCTTACCTCTGTAACACACATGTAAAACACGTGATATATCTGTCTTACCTCTGTAACACACAAGTAAAACATGTGATACATCTGTCTAACCTCTGTTATACACACGTAAAACACGTGATACATCTGTCTTACCTCTGTAACACACAAGTAAAACATGTTATACATCTTTCTTACCTCTGTAACACACAAGTAAGACATGTGATACATCTGTCTTACCTCTGTAACACACAAGTAAAACACGTGATTCATCTGTCTTACCTCTGTAACACACAGATGTAAAACACGTGATACATCTGTCTTACCTCTGTAACACACAAGTAAAACACGTGATACATCTGTCTTACCTCTGTAACACACACACGTAAAGCATGTGATACATCTGTCTTACCTCTGTAACACACAAGTGAAACATGTGATACATCTGTCTTACCTCTGTAACACACAAGTAAAACACGTGATACATCTGTCTTACCTGTGTAAGACACAAGTAAAACACGTGATACATCTGTCTTACCTCTGTAACACACACGTAAAACATGTGATACATCTGTCTTACCTCTGTAACACACAAGTAAAACACGTGATACATCTGTCTAACCTCTGTTATACACACGTAAAACATGTGATACATCTGTCTTACCTCTGTAACACACAAGTAAAACATGTGATACATCTGTCTTAACTCTGTAACACACAAGTAAAACATGTGATACATCAGTCTTGCCTCTGTAACACACAAGTAAAACACGTGATACATCTGTCTTACTTCTGTAACACACAAGTAAAACATGTGATACATCTATCTAACCTCTGTAACACACACATGTAAAACGTGTGATACATCTGTCTTACCTCTGTAACACACACATGTAAAACGTGTGATACATCTGTTTTACCTCTGTAACACACACATGTAAAACACGTGATACATCTGTCTAACCTCTGTAACACAAAAGTAAAACATGTGATACATCTGTCTTACCTCTGTAACACACAAGTAAAACACGTGATACATCTGACTTACCTCTGTAACACACAAGTAAAACACGTGATACATCTGTCTAACCTCTGTAACACACACGTAAAACACATGATACATCTGTCTAACCTCTGTAACAGACAAGTAAAACACGTGATACATCTGTCTTACCTCTGTAACACACAAGTAAAACATGTGATACATCTGTCTTACCTCTGTAACACACACATGTAAAACACGTGATACATCTGTCTAACCTCTGTTATACACACGTAAAACAGGTGATACATCTGTCTAACCTCTGTTATACACACGTAAAACACATGATACATCTGTCTTACCTCTGTAACAGACAAGTAAAACACATGATACATCTGTCTAACCTCTGTAACACACAAGTAAAACACATGATACATCTGTCTTACCTCTGTAACACACACATGTAAAACACATGATACATCTGTCTAACCTCTGTAACACACAAGTAAAACACGTGATACATCTGTCTTACCTCTGTAACACACAAGTAAAACGTGTGATACATCTGTCTTACCTCTGTAACAGACAAGTAAAACACATGATACATCTATCTTACCTCTGTAACACACATGTAAAACACGTGATACATCTGTCTTACCTCTGTAACACACAAGTAAAACATGTGATACATCTGTCTAACCTCTGTTATACACACGTAAAACACGTGATACATCTGTCTTACCTCTGTAACACACAAGTAAAACATGTTATACATCTTTCTTACCTCTGTAACACACAAGTAAGACATGTGATACATCTGTCTTACCTCTGTAAAACACAAGTAAAACACGTGATTCATCTGTCTTACCTCTGTAACAGACAAGTAAAACGCGTGATACATCTGTCTTACCTCTGTAACACACAAGTAAAACACGTGATGCATCTGTCTTACCTCTGTAACACACACGTAAAACACATGATACATCTGTCTAACCTATGTTATACACATGTACAGCGCTGTGATAAGCCTGTCTTACCTCAGTAACACACACATACAGCACCGTAATACTTGTGTCTAACCTCTGTAATACACACGTAAAACGTCTGATACATCTGTCTTACTTCAGTAACACACAAGTAAAACACGTGATACATCTGTCTAACCTCTGTTATACACACGTAAAACACGTGATACATCTGTCTTACCTCTGTAACACACAAGTAAAACACGTGATACATCTATCTAACCTCTGTAACACACACATGTAAAACGCATGATACATCTGTCTTACCTCTGTAACACACAAGTAAAACATGTGATACATCTGTCTTACCTCTGTAACACACACATGTAAAACACGTGATACATCTGTCTAACCTCTGTTATACACACGTAAAACACTTGATACATCTGTCTTACCTCTGTTATACACACGTAAAACACATGATACATCTGTCTTACCTCTGTAACAGACAAGTAAAACACATGATACATCTATCTAACCTCTGTAACACACAAGTAAAACACATGATACATCTGACTTACCTCTGTAACACACACATGTAAAACACATGATACATCTGTCTAACCTCTGTAACACACAAGTAAAACACGTGATACATCTGTCTTACCTCTGTAACACACAAGTAAAACGTGTGATACATCTGTCTTACCTCTGTAACAGACAAGTAAAACACATGATACATCTATCTTACCTCTGTAACACACATGTAAAACACGTGATACAGCTGTCTTACCTCTGTAACACACAAGTAAAACATGTGATACATCTGTCTAACCTCTGTTATACACACGTAAAACACGTGATACATCTGTCTTACCTCTGTAACACACAAGTAAAACACGTGATACATCTGTCTTACCTCTGTAACACACACACGTAAAGCATGTGATACATCTGTCTTACCTCTGTAACACACAAGTGAAACATGTGATACATCTGTCTTACCTCTGTAACACACAAGTAAAACACGTGATACATCTGTCTTACCTCTGTAACACACAAGTAAAACACGTGATACATCTGTCTTACCTCTGTAACACACACGTAAAACATGTGATACATCTGTCTTACCTCTGTAACACACAAGTAAAACACGTGATACATCTGTCTAACCTCTGTTATACACACGTAAAACACGTGATACATCTGTCTTACCTCTGTAACACACAAGTAAAACATGTGATACATCTGTCTTAACTCTGTAACACACAAGTAAAACATGTGATACATCAGTCTTGCCTCTGTAACACACAAGTAAAACACGTGATACATCTGTCTTACCTCTGTAACACACAAGTAAAACATGTGATACATCTATCTAACCTCTGTAACACACACATGTAAAACGTGTGATACATCTGTCTTACCTCTGTAACACACACATGTAAAACGTGTGATACATCTGTTTTACCTCTGTAACACACACATGTAAAACACGTGATACATCTGTCTAACCTCTGTAACACAAAAGTAAAACATGTGATACATCTGTCTTACCTCTGTAACACACAAGTAAAACACGTGATACATCTGACTTACCTCTGTAACACACAAGTAAAACACGTGATACATCTGTCTAACCTCTGTAACACACACGTAAAACACATGATACATCTGTCTAACCTCTGTAACAGACAAGTAAAACACGTGATACATCTGTCTTACCTCTGTAACACACAAGTAAAACATGTGATACATCTGTCTTACCTCTGTAACACACACATGTAAAACACGTGATACATCTGTCTAACCTCTGTTATACACACGTAAAACAGGTGATACATCTGTCTAACCTCTGTTATACACACGTAAAACACATGATACATCTGTCTTACCTCTGTAACAGACAAGTAAAACACATGATACATCTGTCTAACCTCTGTAACACACAAGTAAAACACATGATACATCTGTCTTACCTCTGTAACACACACATGTAAAACACATGATACATCTGTCTAACCTCTGTAACACACAAGTAAAACACGTGATACATCTGTCTTACCTCTGTAACACACAAGTAAAACGTGTGATACATCTGTCTTACCTCTGTAACAGACAAGTAAAACACATGATACATCTATCTTACCTCTGTAACACACATGTAAAACACGTGATACATCTGTCTTACCTCTGTAACACACAAGTAAAACATGTGATACATCTGTCTAACCTCTGTTATACACACGTAAAACACGTGATACATCTGTCTTACCTCTGTAACACACAAGTAAAACATGTTATACATCTTTCTTACCTCTGTAACACACAAGTAAGACATGTGATACATCTGTCTTACCTCTGTAAAACACAAGTAAAACGCGTGATACATCTGTCTTACCTCTGTAACACACAAGTAAAACACGTGATGCATCTGTCTTACCTCTGTAACACACACGTAAAACACATGATACATCTGTCTAACCTATGTTATACACATGTACAGCGCTGTGATAAGCCTGTCTTACCTCAGTAACACACACATACAGCACCGTAATACTTGTGTCTAACCTCTGTAATACACACGTAAAACGTCTGATACATCTGTCTTACTTCAGTAACACACAAGTAAAACACGTGATACATCTGTCTAACCTCTGTTATACACACGTAAAACACGTGATACATCTGTCTTACCTCTGTAACACACAAGTAAAACACGTGATACATCTATCTAACCTCTGTAACACACACATGTAAAACGCATGATACATCTGTCTTACCTCTGTAACACACAAGTAAAACATGTGATACATCTGTCTTACCTCTGTAACACACACATGTAAAACACGTGATACATCTGTCTAACCTCTGTTATACACACGTAAAACACGTGATACATCTGTCTTACCTCTGTTATACACACGTAAAACACATGATACATCTGTCTTACCTCTGTAACAGACAAGTAAAACACATGATACATCTATCTAACCTCTGTAACACACAAGTAAAACACATGATACATCTGACTTACCTCTGTAACACACACATGTAAAACACATGATACATCTGTCTAACCTCTGTAACACACAAGTAAAACACGTGATACATCTGTCTTACCTCTGTAACACACAAGTAAAACGTGTGATACATCTGTCTTACCTCTGTAACAGACAAGTAAAACACATGATACATCTATCTTACCTCTGTAACACACATGTAAAACACGTGATACAGCTGTCTTACCTCTGTAACACACAAGTAAAACATGTGATACATCTGTCTAACCTCTGTTATACACACGTAAAACACGTGATACATCTGTCTTACCTCTGTAACACACAAGTAAAACACGTGATACATCTGTCTTACCTCTGTAACACACACACGTAAAGCATGTGATACATCTGTCTTACCTCTGTAACACACAAGTGAAACATGTGATACATCTGTCTTACCTCTGTAACACACAAGTAAAACACGTGATACATCTGTCTTACCTCTGTAACACACAAGTAAAACACGTGATACATCTGTCTTACCTCTGTAACACACACGTAAAACATGTGATACATCTGTCTTACCTCTGTAACACACAAGTAAAACACGTGATACATCTGTCTAACCTCTGTTATACACACGTAAAACACGTGATACATCTGTCTTACCTCTGTAACACACAAGTAAAACATGTGATACATCTGTCTTAACTCTGTAACACACAAGTAAAACATGTGATACATCAGTCTTGCCTCTGTAACACACAAGTAAAACACGTGATGCATCTGTCTTACCTCTGTAACACACAAGTAAAACATGTGATACATCTATCTAACCTCTGTAACACACACATGTAAAACGTGTGATACATCTGTCTTACCTCTGTAACACACACATGTAAAACGTGTGATACATCTGTTTTACCTCTGTAACACACACATGTAAAACACGTGATACATCTGTCTAACCTCTGTAACACAAAAGTAAAACATGTGATACATCTGTCTTACCTCTGTAACACACAAGTAAAACACGTGATACATCTGACTTACCTCCTTAACACACAAGTAAAACATGTGATACATCTGTCTAACCTCTGTAACACGCACGTAAAACACATGATACATCTGTCTAACCTCTGTAAAAGACAAGTAAAACACGTGATACATCTGTCTTACCTCTGTAACATACAAGTAAAACATGTGATACATCTGTCTTACCTCTGTAACACACACATGTAAAACACGTGATACATCTGTCTAACCTCTGTTATACACACGTAAAACAGGTGATACATCTGTCTAACCTCTGTTATACACACGTAAAACACATGATACATCTGTCTTACCTCTGTAACAGACAAGTAAAACACATGATACATCTGTCTAACCTCTGTAACACACAAGTAAAACACATGATACATCTGTCTTACCTCTGTAACACACACATGTAAAACACATGATACATCTGTCTAACCTCTGTAACACACAAGTAAAACACGTGATACATCTGTCTTACCTCTGTAACACACAAGTAAAACGTGTGATACATCTGTCTTACCTCTGTAACAGACAAGTAAAACACATGATACATCTATCTTACCTCTGTAACACACATGTAAAACACGTGATACATCTGTCTTACCTCTGTAACACACAAGTAAAACATGTGATACATCTGTCTAACCTCTGTTATACACACGTAAAACACGTGATACATCTGTCTTACCTCTGTAACACACAAGTAAAACATGTTATACATCTTTCTTACCTCTGTAACACACAAGTAAGACATGTGATACATCTGTCTTACCTCTGTAAAACACAAGTAAAACACGTGATTCATCTGTCTTACCTCTGTAACAGACAAGTAAAACGCGTGATACATCTGTCTTACCTCTGTAACACACAAGTAAAACACGTGATACATCTGTCTTACCTCTGTAACACACACGTAAAACACATGATACATCTGTCTAACCTATGTTATACACATGTACAGCGCTGTGATAAGCCTGTCTTACCTCAGTAACACACACATACAGCACCGTAATACTTGTGTCTAACCTCTGTAATACACACGTAAAACGTCTGATACATCTGTCTTACCTCAGTAACACACAAGTAAAACACGTGATACATCTGTCTAACCTCTGTTATACACACGTAAAACACGTGATACATCTGTCTTACCTCTGTAACACACAAGTAAAACATGTGATACATCTATCTAACCTCTGTAACACACACATGTAAAACGCATGATACATCTGTCTTACCTCTGTAACACACAAGTAAAACATGTGATACATCTGTCTTACCTCTGTAACACACACATGTAAAACACGTGATACATCTGTCTAACCTCTGTTATACACACGTAAAACACGTGATACATCTGTCTAACCTCTGTTATACACACGTAAAACACATGATACATCTATCTAACCTCTGTAACACACAAGTAAAACACGTGATACATCTGTCTTACCTCTGTAACACACAAGTAAAACGTGTGATACATCTGTCTTACCTCTGTAACAGACAAGTAAAACACATGATACATCTATCTTACCTCTGTAACACACATGTAAAACACGTGATACATCTGTCTTACCTCTGTAACACACAAGTAAAACATGTGATACATCTGTCTAACCTCTGTTATACACACGTAAAACACGTGATACATCTGTCTTACCTCTGTAACACACAAGTAAAACATGTTATACATCTTTCTTACCTCTGTAACACACAAGTAAGACATGTGATACATCTGTCTTACCTCTGTAACACACAAGTAAAACACGTGATTCATCTGTCTTACCTCTGTAACACACACATGTAAAACACGTGATACATCTGTCTTACCTCTGTAACACACAAGTAAAACACGTGATACATCTGTCTTACCTCTGTAACACACACACGTAAAGCATGTGATACATCTGTCTTACCTCTGTAACACACAAGTGAAACATGTGATACATCTGTCTTACCTCTGTAACACACAAGTAAAACACGTGATACATCTGTCTTACCTCTGTAACACACAAGTAAAACACGTGATACATCTGTCTTATCTCTGTAACACACACGTAAAACATGTGATACATCTGTCTTACCTCTGTAACACACAAGTAAAACACGTGATACATCTGTCTAACCTCTGTTATACACACGTAAAACACGTGATACATCTGTCTTACCTCTGTAACACACAAGTAAAACATGTGATACATCTGTCTTAACTCTGTAACACACAAGTAAAACATGTGATACATCAGTCTTGCCTCTGTAACACACAAGTAAAACACGTGATACATCTGTCTTACCTCTGTAACACACATGTAAAACATGTGATACATCTATCTAACCTCTGTAACACACACATGTAAAACGTGTGATACATCTGTCTTACCTCTGTAACACACACATGTAAAACGTGTGATACATCTGTTTTACCTCTGTAACACACACATGTAAAACACGTGATACATCTGTCTTACCTCTGTAACACACAAGTAAAACATGTGATACATCTGTCTAACCTCTGTAACACAAAAGTAAAACATGTGATACATCTGTCTTACCTCTGTAACACACAAGTAAAACACGTGATACATCTGACTTACCTCTGTAACACACAAGTAAAACACGTTATACATCTGTCTAACCTCTGTAACACACACGTAAAACACATGATACATCTGTCTAACCTCTGTAACAGACAAGTAAAACACGTGATACATCTGTCTTACCTCTGTAACACACAAGTAAAACATGTGATACATCTGTCTTACCTCTGTAACACACAAATGTAAAACGTGTGATACATCTGTCTTACCTCTGTAACACACACATGTAAAACACGTGATACATCTGTCTTACCTCTGTAACACACAAGTAAAACATGTGATACATCTGTCTAACCTCTGTAACACAAAAGTAAAACATGTGATACATCTGTCTTACCTCTGTAACACACAAGTAAAACGCGTGATACATCTGTCTTACCTCTGTAACAGACACGTACAGCACTGTAATACCTGTGTCTAACCTCTGTAACACACAAGTAAAACACGTGATACATCTGACTTACCTCTGTAACACACAAGTAAAACATGTGATACATCTGTCTTACCTCTGTAACACACAAGTAAAACACGTGATACATCTGTCTTATCTCTGTAACACACAAGTAAAACGCGTGATACATCTGTCTAACCTCTGTAACAGACAAGTAAAGCACGTGATACATCTGTCTTTCCTCTGTAACACACAAGTAAAACGTGTGATACATCTGTCTTACCTCTGTAACAGACAAGTAAAACACGTGATACATCTTTCTTACCTCTGTAACACACAAGTAAAACACATGATACATCTGTCTTACCTCTGTAACACACACATGTAAAACGTGTGATACATCTGTCTTACCTCTGTAACACACAAGTGAAACACGTGATACATCTGTCTAACCTCTGTAACACACACATGTAAAACGTGTGATACATCTGTCTTACCTCTGTAACACACAAGTAGAACATGTGATACATCTGTCTTACCTCTGTAACACACAAGTAAAACACGTGATACATCTGTCTTACCTCTGTAACACACAAGTAAACACATGATACATCTGTTTTACCTCTGTAACACACAAGTAAAACACGTGATACATCTGTCTAACCTCTGTAACACACACGTACAGCACTGTAATATTTGTGTCTAACCTCTGTAATACACACGTAAAACACGTGATACATCTGTCTAACCTCTGTAACACACATGTAAAACATGTGATACATCTGTCTTACCTCTGTAACACACACGTAAAACACGTGATACATCTGTCTAACCTCTGTAACACACATGTAAAACACGTGATACATCTGTCTTACCTCTGTAACACACAAGTAAAACATGTGATACATCTGTCTTACCTCTGTAACACACAAGTGAAACACTTGATACATCTGTCTAACCTCTGTAATACACACATAAAACACGTGATACATCTGTCTTACCTCTGTAACACACACGTAAAACACGTGATACATCTGTCTTACCTCTGTAACACACACGTAAAACACGTGATACATCTGTCTTACCTCTGTAACACACACATGCAGCACCGTAATACTTGTGTCTAACCTCTGTAATACACGCATACAAAGCTGTGATTCATCTGTCTTACCTTTGTAACACACACATACCTCACCGTGATATGTTTGTCTAACCTCTGTAACACCCATACATTAGGGTTGACACTCTTGCACCATGAACAACACAACACAACACAACAAAAAAATGGTTGATGTGCATCATGTAATGGTTTCTGGAACTGTCATGGCCGATATGCATTATGTAATGGCTTCTGGAACTGTCATAATCCATGTGCATCATCTAATGGTTTTTGACACTGTCATGGCCAATGTGCATCATGTAATGGCTTCTGGCACTGTCATGGCCAATGTGCATCATGTGATGGCTTCTTGATCTGACATGGCCAATGTGCATCATGTAATGGCTTCTGCAACTGTTATGGCCAATGTGCATTGCGTAAAGGCTTCTGGTGCTGTCATGGCTGATGTGCATCATGTAATGGCTTCTGGCACTTTCATGGTCAAGTGCATCATGTAATGGCTTCTGGAACTGTCATGGCTGATGTGCGTCATGTAATGGCTTCTGGAACTGTCATGGCCGATGTGCATCATGTAATGGCTTCTGGCATTGTCATGGCTGATGTGCATCATGTAATGGCTTCTGGTGTTGTCATGGCCAATGTGCATCATGTAATGGCGTCTGGCACTGCCATGGCCAATGTGCATCGTGTAATGGCTTCTGCAACTATTATGGCCAATGTGCATTGTGTAATGGCTTCTGGTGCTGTCATGGCCAATGTGCATCATTTAATGGCTTCTGATGCTGTCATGGCTGATGTGCATCATGTAATGGCTTCTGGCACTTTCATGGTCAAGTGCATCATGTAATGGCTTCTGGAACTGTCATGGCTGATGTGCATAATGTAATGGCTTCTGGAACTGTCATGGCCGATGTGCATCATGTAATGGCTTCTGGCATTGTCATGGCTGATGTGCATCATGTAATGGCTTCTGGCACTATCATGGCCGATGTGCATCATGTAATGGTTTCTGGCACTGTCATGGCCAATGTGCATCATGCAATGGCATCTGGTGTTGTCATGGCCGATGTGCATCATGTAATGGCATCTGGTGTTGTCATGGCCGATGTGCATCATGTAATGGCTTCTAGCATTGTCATGGCCGATGTGCATCAAATAATGGCTTCTGGCACTTTCATGGTCAAGTGCATCATGTAATGGCTTCTGGAACTGTCATGGCCAATGTGCATCATGTAATTTCTTCTGGTCTTACACCCATTCCTTTTTATGTGTGGTCATTAGTTGGTCTTAGTTATTTTTAATTTTTATTTGATATCTTACGTACAGTTTATAGTATTAGTTATCGACCCTAGCTCACAAGGATAATCTCTTATGGCTTCTGGTGTTGCCAATGTTGCTGCACATCATGTATTGGCTTCTGGTGTTGTCATGGCGGATGTGCATCATATAATGGCTTCTTGCATTATCATTCCTGCTGCACATTATGTAATGGCTTCTGGCACTGTCATGGCTGATGTGCATCATGTAATGGCTTCTAGCACTGTCATGGCTGATGTGCATCATGTAATGGCTTCTGGCATTGTCATGGCTGATGTGCATCATGTAATGGCTTCTAGCACTGTCATGGCTGATGTGCATCATGTAATGGCTTCTGGCACTCTCATGGCTGATGTGCATCATGTAATGGCTTCTAGCACTGTCATGGCTGATGTGCATCATGTAATGGCTTCTGGCACTGTCATGGCTGATGTGCATCATGTAATGGCTTCTAGCACTGTTATGGCCGATGTGCATCATGTAATGGCTTCTGGCACTGTCATGGCTGATGTGCATCATGTCATGGCTCCTGGCACTGTCATGGCCAATGTGCATCATGTAATGGCTTCTGGCATTGTCATGGCTGATATACATCATGTAATGGCTTCTGGTGTTGTCATGGCTGATATACATCATTTAATAGCTTTTGGTGTTGTCATGGCCGATGTGCATCATGTAATGGCTTCTGGCACTGCCATGGTCAATGTGCATCATGTAATTTCTTCTGGTCTTACACCCATTCCTTTTTATGTGTGGTCATTAGTTGGTCTAAGTTATTTGTAAGTTTTTTATTTGATATCTTAAATACAGTTTATAGTATTAGTTATCCCCCAGCTCACAAGGATAATGCATTTAATCTCTTATGGCTTCTGGCATTGCCAATGTTGCTGCACATCATGTATTGGCTTCTGGTGTTGTCATGGTCGATGTGCATCATATAGTGGCTTCTTGCATTATCATGCCTGCTGCACAATATGTAATGGCTTCTGGTGCTCTCATGGCTAATGTGCATCGTGTAATGGCTTCTGGCATTGTCATGGCCAATGTGCATCATGTAATGGCTTCTGGCTCTGTCATGGCTGCTGTGTGTCGTGTAATGGCTTCTGTCACTGTCATGGCCGATGTGCATCATGTAATGGCTTCTGGCACTGTCATGGCCGATGTGCATCATGTAATGGCTTCTGGCACTGTCATGGCTGATGTGCGTCATGTAATGGTTTCTGGCACTGTCATGGCCGATGTGCATCATGTATTGGCTTCTGGCACTGTCATGGCTGATGTGCATCATGTAATGTTTTCTAGCACTATCATGGCCGATGTGCATCATGTAATGGTTTCTAGCACTATCATGGCCGATGTGCATCATGTAATGGCATCTGGTGTTGTCATGGCTGATGTGCATCATGTAATGGCTTCTGGCATTGTCATGGCTGATGTGCATCATGTAATGGCTTCTGGCATTGTCATGGCTGATGTGCATCATGTAATGGCTTCTAGCACTGTCATGGCCATTGTGCATCAAATAATGGCTTCTAGCATTGTCATGGCCGATGTGCATTATGTAATGGCTGCTAGCACTGTCATGACCAATGTGCATCATGTAATTTCTGCTGGTCTTACACCCATTCCTGTCTATGTGTGGTCATTAGTTGATCTGTTATTTGTAAGTTTTATTTGATATCTTAAGTACAGTTTATAGTATTAGTTATCCCCCCAGCTCACAAGGATAAGGCATTTAATCTATTATGACTTCTGGCATTGCCAATGTTGCTGCACATCATGTATTGGCTTCTGGCGTTGTCATGGCCGATGTGCATCATATAGTGGCTTCTTGCATTATCATGCCAGCTGCACATTATGTAATGGCTTCTAGTGCTCTCATGGCTAATGTGCATCGTGTAATGGCTTCTGGCATTGTCATGGCCAATGTGCGTCATGTAATGGCTTCTGGCTCTGTCATGGCTGCTGTGTGTCGTGTAATGGCTTCTGTCATACTCATGGTTACGGTGTATAGTGTAATGGCTTCTGTCATACTCATGGTTACGGTGTATCGTGTAATGGCTTCTGGCATTGTCATGGCATATGTGTGTTATGTAATTCTGGCTTTGTCATGGCCGCTGTGGTCTATCTTCAGTGAGTGTCTGCAATGAGCTATTTCATGTGCATGGTGTCCCTCTGTGATATCACTCACATCACTTCATGTAATAGCTTCTGGCATTTTCATGGTCACTTTGTCTCTTGTAATGACTTCTGGCATTATCATGGCCTGTGTGTGTCGTGTAATGGCTTCTGGGATTGTCATGACCTCTGTGTGTTGTGTAATGCTGCCGTTCTTATGGCCTCTGTGTGTTGGGTAATGCTGGCGTTCTCTTGGTCTCTGTGTGCCGTGTAATGCTGGCATTCTTATGTGCTCTGTGTTTTGTGTAATGCTGGCATTGTCATGGCCTCTGTGTGTCATGTAATGCTGGTGTTGTCATGGCCTCTGTGTGTCGTGTAATGCTGGCGTTGTCATGGCCTCTGTGTGTCGTGTAATGCTGGCATTGTCATGGCCTCTGTGTGTCGTGTAATGCTGGCGTTGTCATGGCCTCTGTGTGTCATGTAATGTTGGTTTTGTCATGGCCTCTGTATTTCGTGTAATGCTGGCGTTGTCATGGCCTCTGTGTGTCATGTAATGCTGGTGTTGTCATGGCCTCTGTGTGTCGTGTAATGTTGGTGTTGTCATGGCCTCTGTGTGTCGTGTAATGCTGGCATTGTCATGGCCTCTGTGTGTCGTGTAATGCTGGCATTATCATGGCCTCTGTATTTCGTGTAATGGTGGCGTTGTCATGGCCTCTGTGTGTCGTGTAATGCTGGTGTTGTCATGGCCTCTGTATTTCGTGTAATGGTGGCATTGTCATGGCCTCTGTGTGTTTGTAATGCTGGCGTTGCCATGGCCGCTGTGGTCTCTCTTCAGTGAGCTTCTGTAATGAGCTTTTTCATTCCCTTGGTGTTTGCTGGCCGGAACAGAAGTGTTTGTCTATTAAACGATGGTATTAACACACTTAAAGTCTCGAGAGCTGGAACAAAAGTACAAGAGGGTTGAAGAGTGTTCGCTTTTCTAGTGTAAATGACAAATGCACAGCGTTTATCTATCACAGTCTGGGATTAGCGATATTGCTCTCTGGAGATTAACTGCAAAACTAGAGATTTTTTGCTATCAGCTGTGATCACGGTTTAAGCTAATTAAAAATGTCCAAGTTCCTTATTTTATTTAAATTATATGAATGAAATATAAAGCAGTTACTCTCTTTTGTGCCATGGGGATAATTTACTAGAAGGAAACTTCTTGTTAACTGTTGTTTTTGGGGTGCAACAGCGGCAGTTATATGTCTGATCAGCATTAAGGTGAGTAAATACAGATAATTACACTATTTACGTGAATAGTACAGAATATAATATTTTGCTTTTTTTTTATTTTTATTGACTGTTCGTATGTTAACAAAATATAGTAAATGCTCGTACATCAGGGTGTTATTGCAAAATGAATCATACAGTGACGCCGTTTGTTTAGCCATAACCATATTCTAGCATAATAAAAATCAGAATGGGCGCGAGGAGAGATTACCTCATGCTAATGGTTACTCATTAAAGTGAAATATTCATTTTAAAGCTCTCAGCTGCAGATTAGGTACAAGTGATTTAATGTTAATCAAGAAATGGTGACCTCTCTGAATTGCTCTGAACCACTGGTGGGAATCAAACAGTTTTTAAATACATTTTAACATTTGGCTGGTAAAGTGGCCAGGTGTCCAGTTTTTAATTGGAAAGTCCAGTATTTTAGCAGACCATCCAGTAAAATATTCACAAAAATACTGGACACTTTTTTAAAGTTCCTGTGGGTTAGCTAAATGTAAAAGGTCTCCTAAGCCTAAACGCAGAACAAATATGAAGCAGAAAAAAGTGGGGGTCAGTTAAGGCGTCAAATCACTGTTTACTAGCAGTTAAAGAGTTAAAATGATTGTTTTGTATGTTACTGGCAGCCAAGCGGTAAAATAACTAATCAGTAGTGAACCATATACATATGTGATCAAGAGTGGGGCTAAGGCAGAGCTTCTGGGGGGCATTGTGTGACCCCATCTACCATTGTGCCGTCACCCATAGATTGTGAAGTATTTTTGTGGAGGACAACCTCATAATCCTATTGGCTGGTGACAGCTTTTCATAAATTGTGATTTAGAGTATTGAAAACAAGAGCATTAGTCCTTGTAATAGTAGACACCAATACAATTCATTAGATGATAGGGTGACCAGACGTCCCCGATTTCCGTGGACAGCCCCAGATTGAGGAGACTGTCCCCAGACAATTTATGTCCCCGGGAACGGCGGGAAGACGGCCCGCTCCTGTTGCAGCCAAGGGCTGGGATGAAGTAATCTTTCACCTGATAACATCACTTCCCCCCAGCGTTCTACGGCAGGCAGCGCGCAGGAGGGAAAAGCTCCTGACCAGACGACAACCAAGTAAATGCATGGGAAGATGGAGGGGGGATGGACACGAAATAATATTTTGTATATGCAGAACAAGGCTGGCTGGAATTGTAAACAGCAGAGATGAAGATTAGGTGGGTAGCCGTCACCCCTTCCTTTCTCACACAACCTTCTAACCTAACTATATCATTCGTGGCTGATTTTGCACACAAACAAAAATTCTTAAGGTGCAATGTTTGCTTTAATTATTGATTCCTTTCTAGCTCCCAGTCACTGGATGGAATAACTTAAAGGGATATGAAACCCACATTTTTTCTTTCATGATTTAGAAAGAGAATGCAATTTTAAACATCTTTCTAATTTACTTCTATTATCTAATTTGTTTTATTCTCTTGATATTCCTTGCTGAAAAGCATATCTAGATAGGCTCAGTAGCTGCTGATTGGTTGCTGCACATAGAAGCCTTCATGTGATTGGCTCACCCATGTGCACTGCTTTTTCTTCAAATAAGGATATCTAAACAATGAAGCAAAATAAATAATAGAAGTAAATTGTAATGTTGTTTAAATTTGAATGTTCTATCTGAATCATGAAATAAATATTTTGGGTTTAGTGGCCCTTTAAAGAGAGAAATGTTTATGAATATAAACAGTATGGCTCCCAGTGGCATGGAAATCATTTTTCTGGGTCAGGTCCATTTAGCAAATCAAGAAGCCTGTACTATCAAAAAATATTTACCCTGGTTACAGGTACATTTTGTTTACCATTTTACAAGGATTTAACATGTTTTTTAAGTGTTGTAATGATGAGTGTCTAAACACTATGCAGTATATTTACCATAGCAAAACTGAAGCAGTTCTGTGGCAAATTGCAGAGTTTGGAGCAATTAGCAGAAATATTATTTTGGTTTCTTTAATGATAGCTCCAAATTTAGCACTTTGCCTCCATATTGCTCCAGTTTTAGGGCTAGTTTCCATTGAGGTGGTAACGTTTGTAAACTGGTGTTAACATAAAAATTCTCCATAGACTTTAATGGAGATACATGTTTTTACCACCAGTTTCCAAACTTTACCACCTCAATGGAAACTAGCCTTTAGTTTGATATATAAGAGAACTTCAAGCCGCTGAACTGCTCTTTATGCGTATTACGTGCAAGGACACTGATCCACTCTAAGTTCTCTATATATTAATCCTACGATCTATATAAACACTGCATGTACTTGGGATATTAACAGTCATATGGCTAGATTACCAGTTTTGCGTTAATATGAAAAAGCAGCTTTAACAGGTCCTAACGCTGCTTTTTCACTTCCGCTGCTATTATGAGACTTGCAGGTTTAAGGGCACTGCACACTTTTTTGGCCTTACCGCAAACCGACTTACGTAAACTTTGTAACCCCTTTTTTCTATGGGACTTCCATAGCGCTGGTATTACGAGTCTGTCCTGGGAGGCCAAAAAGTGAGCGGTACACCCTCTACCTCCACCCTCCAATCAGCCAATAGGATTGAGCTGACATTCTATTGGCTGTTCCAATCAGCCAATAGAATGCAAACTCAATCCTATTGGCTGATTGGATCAGCCAATAGGATTGAAGTTCAATCCTATTGAATGATTGCATCAGCCATCAGGATTTTTTCAACCTTAATTCCGATTGACTGATAGAATTCTATCAGCCAATTGGAATCTAAGGGACGCCATCTTGGATGGCGTCACTTAAAGTGATATTCATTCTGAAGAAGCCGTCGTTTGAAGAGGATGCTCCGCGCCAGATGTCTTGAAGATGGAGCCTCTCCATATTGGAGGGATGAAGATAGAAGATGCCATCTGGATGAAGACTTCTGCCCGTCTGGAGGACCACTTCTGCCCGTCTGGAGGACCACTTTGGCCGGCTTCGTTGAGGACATCTTCCCGGTAAGTGAATCTTCGGGGGTTAGTATTAGGATTTTTAGTGTTTGTTTGTTTTTTGTGATTTAGCTCCATGTAATTTAATTTATTTAATTGTATTTAATGTAGGTAATTTATTTAATTGTAGTGTAGTGTTAGGTGTTATTGTAACTTAGATTAGGTTTTATTTTACAGGTCAATTTGTATTTATTTTAGCTAGGTAGTTATTAAAAAGTTAATAACTATTTAATAACTATTCTACCTAGTTAAAATAAATACAAACTTGCCTGTAAAATAAAAATAAACCCTAAGCTAGATACAATGTAAATATTAGTTATATTGTAGCTAGCTTAGGGTTTATTTTATAGGTAAGTATTTAGTTTTAAATAGCAATTATTTAGTTAATTATAGTAATTT
The DNA here is from genome assembly GCF_027579735.1 of Bombina bombina. Taxonomy (NCBI): domain Eukaryota; kingdom Metazoa; phylum Chordata; class Amphibia; order Anura; family Bombinatoridae; genus Bombina; species Bombina bombina. The sequence goes on along the minus strand of NC_069506.1, from coordinate 280,356,167 downwards.
TCTTTAGATTTATTTAAATTATATTTGTTAGGGGGCTTTAGGGTTAGACTTAGATTTAGGGGTTAATACATTTAATATAGTGGTGGCGACGTTGGGGGCGGCAGATTAGGGGTTAATAAGTGTAGGTAGGTTGCGGCAACATTGGGGGCGGCAGATTAGGGGTTAATAAATATAATGTAGGTGGCGGTGATGTTGGGGGCAGCAGATTAGGGGTTAATAAATATAATGTAGGTGGCGGCGGTGTCCAGAGCAGCAGATTAGGGGTTAATAAATATAATGTAGGTGTCGGCGATGTGGGGGGCCGCAGATTAGGGGTTAATAAGTGTAAGATTAGGGGTGTTTAGACTCGGGGTTCATGTTAGGGTGTTTGGTGTAAACATAACTTTAATTTCCCCATAGGAATCAATGCGGCTGCGTTACTGAGCTTTATGCTGCTTTTTTGCAGGTGTTAGACTTTTTCTCAGCCGGCTCTCCCCATTGATGTCTATGGAGAAATTGTGCACGAGCACGTACAACTAGCTCACCGCTGACTTAAGCAGTGCTGGTATTGAAGTGCGGTATGGAGCAAAAGTTTGCTCTACACTCACTTCTTGCCTTTTAACGCCGGGTTTGCAAAAACCTCTAATACCAACGCTTCAGGTAAGTGAGCAGTGAGAAAAAACTGCTCATCCGCACCGCACAGCTCCTAACGCAAAACTCGTAATGTCGCCGTTTGTCTTTTAACAGTTAGAGATTCATATTTCATTATATATGTTCGAAGGTATCCTATCTGTTCTTGCCATGCAATATTTTACTGTTCTGAATTGTTCATTTATATTGTTATTGTTGAACGAGAATTCTTTGGTAAGAATAAAATACAAAATATGCATTGAAACATTTTTTTCTCTATCTTATCTATTTGGTAGTCATATCCCAAAAAAATCTAAGTATTTTTTTTTATCTCATGGAGGAAATGTGAGAAATAACGTATATATCATCACTCCATAAACACATACCAAATATTTTTTTTACGATTTGCCAATAAAAAAGTCCCCGGATTTCATTTTAAAAATCTGGTCACCTTCAGTCTCATTATGGCTGAGTAGAAATACAAAATCATCACAACAGGAGAATCAGGTTAAACTGTAAGTAATCACCATCTCATGAGCTTAATAATGACCTCTTCATCATCCACTCCCTCAACCTTCTGACTCTCTCCCTCAGACACGGCCTCTCCTGCTACTCCTCACATGGGGTCCCCAGTTCAGTCAGACCCCTAGGCCTGGACACATACAAAGAGGTGGTGCAGGTATGTTACTTTCAGCTCATTGCACCTTTCAACAAAACTCTCTTATTTGTGGTGATTACAACCTTGACAATCTCGCTCCACTAGACCCTCCCCTAGTTTTCAAAAGTTCAAGCTTTGTTTAAAGACTCTACTATTCAGTGATGCATCTGTACAATGTAGCTTTCCTTACTGTGGCAACTCTTGATGCTTCTCCCCTCTCATGTGGTGCATATTTTGCCTCTTAAAGGGACATAATACTCATCTGCTAAATCACTTGAAAGTGATGCAACATAACAGTATAGAGCTCACTAAAAAATATCACCTGATCACCTCTATGTAAAAAAAGAAGATATTTTACCTCAAACATTCTTCAGCTCACCAGAGTAAGTGCAGACCCCTTGTACATGTGACATTACACCAGCCCTGCAGACCCCTTGTACATCATGTGACATTACACCAGCCCAGCAGACCCCTTATATGTGACATTACACCAGCCCTGCAGACCCCTTATATGTGACATTACACCAGCCCTGCAGACCCCTTGTACATCATGTGACATTACACCAGCCCAGCAGACCCCTTATATGTGACATTACACCAGCCCTGCAGACCCCTTATATGTGACATTACACCAGCCCTGCAGACCCCTTGTACATCATGTGACATTACACCAGCCCAGCAGACCCCTTATATGTGACATTACACCAGCCCTGCAGACCCCTTATATGTGACATTACACCAGCCCTGCAGACCCCTTGTACATGTGACATTACACCAGCCCAGCAGACCCCTTATATGTGACATTACACCAGCCCTGCAGACCCCTTGTACATGTGACATTACACCAGCCCTGCAGACCCCTTGTACATCATGTGACATTACACCAGCCCAGCAGACCCCTTATATGTGACATTACACCACCCTGCAGACCCCTTGTACATGTGACATTACACCAGCCCAGCAGACCCCTTATATGTGACATTACACCAGCCCTGCAGACCCCTTGTACATGTGACATTACATCAGCCCTGCAGAGCCCTTGTATATGTGACATTACACCAGCCCAGCAGACCCCTTGTACATGTGACATTACACCACCCCTGCAAACCCTTTATATGTGACATTACACCAGCCCAGCAGACCCCTTATATGTGAAATTACACCAGCCCTGCAGACCCCTTGTACAAGTGACATTACACCAGCCCTGCAGACCCCTTGTATATGTGACATTACACCAGCCCAGCAGACCCCTTGTACATGTGACATTACACCAGCCCAGCAGACCCCTTGTACATGTTACATTACACCAGCCCTGCAGACGCCTTGTACATGTGACATTACACCAGCCCAGCAGACCCCTTGTACATGTGGCATTACACCAGCCCTGCAGACCCCTTGCATATGTGACATTACACCAGCCCAGCAGACCCCTTGTACATGTTACATTACACCAGCCCTGCAGACCCCTTGTACATGTGACATTACACCAGCCCAGCAGACCCCTTGTACATGTGGCATTACACCAGCCCTGCAGACCCCTTGTACATGTGGCATTACACCAGCCCTGCAGACCCCTTGTATATGTGACATTACACCAGCCCTGCAGACCCCTTGTACATGTGACATTACACCAGCCCTGCAGACCCCTTGTACATGTGACATTACACCAGCCCTGCAGACCCCTTGTACATGTGACATTACACCAGCCCAGCAGACCCCTTGTACATGTGGCATTAAACCAGCCCAGCAGACCCCTTGTACATGTGACATTACACCAGTCCAGCAGATCTCTTGCACATGTAACATTACACCAGCCCTGCAGACCCCTTGTACATGTGACATTACACCAGCCCTGCAGACCCCTTGTACATGTGACATTACACCAGTCCAGCAGACCTCTTGTACATGTGACATTACACCAGCCCCGCAGACCCCTTGTACATGTGACATTACACCAGCCCTGTAGACCCCTTGTACATGTGACATTACACCAGCCCTGCAGACCCCTTGTACATGTGACATTACACCAGCCCTGCAGACCCCGGGTACATGTGACATTACAACAGCCCTGCAGACCCCGGGTACATGTGACATTACACCAGCCCAACAGACCCCTTGTACATGTGACATTACACCAGCCCTGCAGAACCCTCGTACATGTGACATTACACCAGCCCAGCAGACCCCTTGTACATGTGACATTACACCAGCCCTGGCCCCTGCAGACTCCTTGTACATGTGACATTACACAAGCCCAGCAGACACCTTGTACATGTGATTTTACACCAGCCCAGCAGACCCCTTGTACATGTGACATTACACCAGCCCAGCAGACCCCTTGTACATGTGACATTACACCAGCCCAGCAGACCCCTTGTACATGTGACATTACACCAGCCCTGCAGACCCCTTGTACATGTGACATTACACCAGCCCTGCAAACCCCTTGTACATGTGACATTACACCAGCCCTGCAGACCCCTTGTACGTGTGACATTACAACAGCCCTGCAGACCCCTTGTACATGTGACATTACACCAGCCCTGCAGACCCCTTGTACATGTGACATTACACCAGCCCAGCATACCCCTTGTACATTTTACATTACACCAGACCAGCATACCCCTTGTACATGTGACATTACACCAGCCCTGCAGACCCCTTGTACATGTGACATTACACCAGCCCTGCAGACCCCTTGTACATGTGACATTACACCAGCCCAGCATACCCCTTGTACATGTTACATTACACCAGCCCAGCATACCCCTTGTACATGTGACATTACAACAGCCCAGCAGACCCCTTGTACATGTGACATTACACCAGCCCAGCATACCCCTTGTACATGTTACATTACACCAGCCCTGCAGACCCCTTGTACATGCGACATTACACCAGCCCTGCAGACCCCTTGTACATGTGACATTACACCAGCCCAGCATACCCCTTGTACATGTGACATTACACCAGCCCAGCAGACCCCTTGTACATGTGACATTACACCAGCCCAGCATACCCCTTGTACATGTTACATTACACCAGCCCTGCAGACCCCTTGTACGTGTGACATTACACCAGCCCTGCAGACCCCTTGTACATGCGACATTACACCAGCGCAACAGACCCCTTGTACATGTGACATTACACCAGCCCAGCAGACCCCTTGAACATGTGACATTACACCAGCCCTGCAGACCCCTTGTACATGTGACATTACACCAGCTCAGCAGACCCCTTGTACATGTGACATTACACCAGCCCAGCAGACCCCTTGTACATGTGACATTACACCAGCCCTGCAGACCCCTTGTACATGTGACATTACACCAGCCCAGCAGACCCCTTGTACAATTGACATTACACCAGCCCAGCAGACCCCTTGTACGTGTGATATTACACCAGCCCTGCAGACCCCTTGTACAATTGACATTACACCAGCCCAGCAGACCCCTTGTAAATGTGACATTACACCAGCCCTGCAGACCCCTTGTACAATTGACATTACACCAGCCCTGCAGACCCCTTGTACAATTGACATTACACCAGTCCTGTAGACCCCTTGTACATGTGACATTACACCAGCCCAGCAGACCCCTTGTAAATGTGACATTACACCAGCCCTGCAGACCCCTTGTACAATTGACATTACACCAGTCCTGTAGACCCCTTGTACATGTGACATTACACCAGTCCAGCAGACCCCTTGTACATCATGTGACATTACACCAGCCCCACAGACCCCTTGTACATGTGACATTACACCAGCCCTGCAGACCCCTTGTACATGTGACATTACACCAGCCCTGCAGACCCCTTGTACATGTGACATTACAACAGCCCTGCAGACCCCTTGTACATGTGACATTACACCAGCCCAGCATACCCCTTGTACATGTTACGTTACACCAGCCCAGCATACCCCTTGTACATGTGACGTTACACCAGCCCAGCATACCCCTTGTACATGTTACATTACACCAGCCCTGCAGACCCCTTGTACATGTGACATTACACCAGCCCTGCAGACCCCTTGTACATGTGACATTACACCAGCCCTGCAGACCCCTTGTACATGTGACATTACACCAGCCCTGCAGACCCCTTGTACATGTGAAATTACACCAGCCCAGCAGACCCCTTGTACATGTGACATTACACCAGCCCTGCAGACCCCTTGTACATGTGACATTACACCAGCCCTGCAGACCCCTTGTACATGTGACATTACACCAGCCCTGCAGACCCCTTGTACATGTGACATTACACCAGCCCAGCAGACCCCTTGTACATGTGACATTACACCAGCCCTGCAGACCCCTTGTACATGTGACATTACACCAGCCCAGCAGACCCCTTGTACATGTGACATTACACCAGCCCAGCAGACCCCTTGTACATGTGACATTACACCAGCACTGCAGACCCCTTGTACATGTGACATTACACCAGCCCTGCAGACCCCTTGTACATGTGACATTACACTAGACCAGCAGACCCCTTGTACATGTGACATTACACCAGCCCTGCAGACCCCTTGTACATGTGACATTACACCAGCCCAGCAGACCCCTTGTACATGTGACATTACACCAGCCCAGCAGACCCCTTGTACATGTGACATTACACCAGCCCTGCAGACCCCTTGTACATGTGATATTACACCAGCACTGCAGACCCCTTGTATATGTGACATTACACCAGCCCTGCAGACCCCTTGTACATCATGTGACATTACACCAGCCGTGCAGACCCCTTGTACATGTGACATTACACCAGCCCTGCAGACCCCTTGTACATGTGACATTACACCAGCCCAGCAGACCCCTTGTACATGTGACATTACACCAGCCCAGCAGACCCCTTGTACATGTGACATTACACCAGCCCTGCAGACCCCTTGTACATGTGACATTACACCAGCCCAGCAGACCCCTTGTACATGTGACATTACACCAGCCCTGCAGACCCCTTGTACATGTGACATTACACCAGCCCTGCAGACCCCTTGTACATGTGACATTACACCAGCCCAGCAGACCCCTTGTATATGTGATATTACACCAGCCCTGCAGACCCCTTGTACATGTGACATTACACCAGCCCAGCAGACCCCTTGTATATGTGATATTACACCAGCCCTGCAGACCCCTTGTACATGTGATATTACACCAGCCCTGCAGACCCCTTGTACATGTGACATTACACCAGCCCTGCAGACCCCTTGTACATGTGACATTACACCAGTCCAGCAGACCCCTTGTACATGTGACATTACACCAGCCCTGCAGACCCCTTGTACATGTGACATTACACCAGCCCTGCAGACCCCTTGTACATGTGACATTACACCAGCCCAGCAGACCCCTTGTACATGTGACATTACACCAGCCCTGCAGACCCCTTGTACATGTGACATTACACCAGCCCAGCGGACCCCTTGTACATGTGACATTACACCAGCCCAGCAGACCCCTTGTACATGTGACATTACACCAGCCCTGCAGACCCCTTGTACATGTGACATTACACCAGCCCTGCAGACCCCTTGTACATGTGACATTACACCAGCCCTGCAGACCCCTTGTACATGTGACATTACACCAGCCCAGCAGACCCCTTATATGTGACATTACACCAGCCCAGCAGACCCCTTATATGTGACATTACACCAGCCCAGCAGACCCCTTGTACATGTGACATTACACCAGCCCTGCAGACCCCTTGTACATGTGACATTACACCAGCCCTGCAGACCCCTTGTACATGTGACATTACACCAGCCCTGCAGACCCCCTGTACATGTGACATTACACCAGCCCTGCAGACCCCTTGTACATGTGACATTACACCAGCCCAGCAGACCCCTTGTACATGTGACATTACACCAGCCCAGCAGACCCCTTGTACATGTGATATTACACCAGCCCTGCAGACCCCTTGTACATGTGACATTACACCAGCCCTGCAGACCCCTTGTACATGTGACATTACACCAGCCCAGCAGACCCCTTGCACATGTGACATTACACCAGCCCTGCAGACCCCTTGTATATGTGATATTACACCAGCCCTGCAGACCCCTTGTACATGTGACATTACACCAGCCCTGCAGACCCCTTGTACATGTGACATTACACCAGCCCAGCAGACCCCTTGTACATGTGACATTACACCAGCCCAGCAGACCCCTTGTACATGTGACATTACACCAGCCCAGCAGACCCCTTGTACATGTGACATTACACCAGCCCAGCAGACCCCTTGTACATGTGACATTACACCAGCCCAGCAGACCCCTTGTACATGTGACATTACACCAGCCCAGCAGACCCCTTGTACATGTGACATTACACCAGCCCAGCAGACCCCTTGTACATGTGACATTACACCAGCCCAGCAGACCCCTTGTACATGTGACATTACACCAGCCCAGCAGACCCCTTGTACATGTGACATTACACCAGCCCAGCAGACCCCTTGTACATGTGACATTACACCAGCCCAGCAGACCCCTTGTACATGTGACATTACACCAGCCCAGCAGACCCCTTGTACATGTGATATTACACCAGCCCAGCAGACCCCTTGTATATGTGATATTACACCAGCCCTGCAGACCCCTTGTACATGTGACATTACACCAGCCCAGCAGACCCCTTGCACATGTGACATTACACCAGCCCTGCAGACCCCTTGTATATGTGATATTACACCAGCCCTGCAGACCCCTTGTACATGTGATATTACACCAGCCCAGCAGACCCCTTGTATATGTGATATTACACCAGCCCAGCAGACCCCTTGTATATGTGATATTACACCAGCCCTGCAGACCCCTTGTACATGTGACATTACACCAGCCCTGCAGACCCCTTGTACATGTGACATTACACCAGCCCTGCAGACCCCTTGTACATGTGACATTACACCAGCCCTGCAGACCCCTTGTACATGTGACATTACACCAGCCCAGCGGACCCCTTGTACATGTGACATTACACCAGCCCAGCAGACCCCTTGTACATGTGACATTACACCAGCCCAGCAGACCCCTTGTACATGTGACATTACACCAGCCCTGCAGACCCCTTGTACATGTGACATTACACCAGCCCTGCAGACCCCTTGTACATGTGACATTACACCAGCCCTGCAGACGCCTTGTACATGTGACATTACACCAGCCCTGCAGACCCCTTGTACATGTGACATTACACCAGCCCTGCAGACCCCTTGTACATGTGACATTACACCAGCCCAGCAGACCCCTTGTATATGTGATATTACACCAGCCCTGCAGACCCCTTGTACATGTGACATTACACCAGCCCAGCAGACCCCTTGTACATGTGACATTACACCAGCCCTGCAGACCCCTTGTACATGTGACATTACACCAGCCCTGCAGACCCCTTGTACATGTGACATTACACCAGCCCAGCAGACCCCTTGTATATGTGATATTACACCAGCCCTGCAGACCCCTTGTACATGTGACATTACACCAGCCCAGCAGACCCCTTGTACATGTGACATTACACCAGCCCAGCAGACCCCTTGTATATGTGATATTACACCAGCCCAGCAGACCCCTTGTACATGTGACATTACACCAGCCCAGCAGACCCCTTGTACATGTGATATTACACCAGCCCAGCAGACCCCTTGTATATGTGATATTACACCAGCCCTGCAGACCCCTTGTACATGTGACATTACACCAGCCCAGCAGACCCCTTTACACTTATGCTGTAACTTCCTGTCTTTACATTCTGCTTTTTTTGGCTTCACCAGCCTCTGTTCCATTTTGGCAGGATGACGGGTGAAGCTTATGACACATTCGGGCAATTAAGTTGCAAAGTGAGACTAACTGTATAAATAAATACTGTGGAGTCTTTGATACACTCTGGGATAGGTCTCATTGCCAACTTACGTATAGCAATACTGACAGCAACAAGTGACGCCGCTGCGGAAAACAGAGTTTCTTTCCAACTTTATCCTTTCAGCCATTTTACATCCCCTACAGTTCAAGCTTCAGACAGTTTAGGAACTGAAATATGAATACTCATTATGTGGCTAAAGGAATTTTCATGTGCAAATCCTCCTGCATTTTCTTAATTTCTTGTAGCTCGGATAAAATGATGTACAAGAGAAAAAAATGATAAAATGATAATATTTATGTCGATTACAAGTGCTGCGTAACTGTTGCACGCGTGCAGTATCGTCCTTTAGTGAACAACGGAAAGAGCACTCCTATTACAAGTTTAAACGCAATCATGAGATCACAATCATATTTTACTCTCTTTGGGTTAGTGCAACTGGAAACCTTGTGTAGAGTGTAGTGTGTTATAAAATTTAGCATTAAACACAACATAAATACATTCAAAATTACAGTTACACTCATATAAACAGTATCTGACAAAAGTTAGTCACATAAATATTAATAAAGAGTTAAAAGATATATGGTATATGACAAAGTCTAAGGGCTATAATATATGTATATATACAGTATGTATATATATATATATATATATATATATATATATACTGTATATACTGTAAGAATACCTATATATCTATTCCTATAGATATATTGGTATAAATATCTATTTTACATTAAAAATATCTATATATAGTATAAAAAAATTTGAAACGTTCTATGAGAAGAACATAGGAATGTAAAATATGCATAATGTGCTTTGGGTTTTGCAAAGAATAACGTAACTGGTATTTGAAGTGGATAGACAATAGTTAAATATTTTAACAAAAGTATCTAAATGCAGTGGAATTTTTTAGAGCCCTACATATATCAATATATCAAGACACAGGGCGCATTATTAGCACGTTCATTGCGCCTGCATTATTAGTGGTCAGTTAAGTTCTGCGCTTGTTCTAAATCCAAAAAACAGCTTTAAAATGTGGCACTTTTTTTGAATTTTAGTAAACCAGCTCAAAAATAGGAGCTGAACCTCTAGTTAAAAACATCAGAAAACTGTTATTTTACTCTAGAAATCCCTAAAGGACAACTAAACACAGTAGTATAATCAGTAAATTCATAATAAAAAGACAATGCAAAATCACTTAAAGGGACGCTGAACCCAAAATTTTTCTTTCATGATTCAGATAGAGCATGAAATTTTAAGCAACTTTCTAATTTACTCACATTATCAAATTTTCTTTATTCTCTTGGTATCTTTATTTGAAATGCAAGAATGTAAGTTTAGATGTAAGTTTAGATGTAAGTTTAGATGTAAGTTTAGATGACGGCCCAACCTAGGTTTTCCTTGCTGATTGATGGATAAATTCATCAACCAATAATAAAGTGCTGTCCAGATTCCAGAACCAAGAAAAAAAGCTTAGATGCCTTCTTTTTCAAATAAAGATAGCAAGAGAACAAAAAAAATTGATAATTGGAGTAAATTAGAAAGTTGCTTAAAATTACATGCTCTATCTGAATAACGAAAGAAAAAATTTGGGTTCAGTGTCCCTTTAAAGTGATTGTAAAGTTTATATTTTTAATACACAGTATAAAAAAATATTTATAAAAACAGTGGCACTTTAATTTATTAAAATATTTAAACTTGTTTCCTTTGTAAAATATTTACCATATAAAGATGGTGAACGTTGCGTCGTTCCTCCGC